>NW_026516604.1:0-14030 GCF_025602895.1 Polychytrium aggregatum
TACAGCATCTACGACATGAGCCAGAACCAGGTCGGGCTCGCTGTCTCGGCTGGTGGCGCTGCTCCTGGTGGCTCCCTGTCCAACTCGGCTTGTGGATGCGGATCCCAGGGCACTGGTGCGGCTCCCGACCCCGCTGGCGGCATCTCGACCTCCTCAGCGGCTGCTTCCAGCTCTGGCGCCCAAGGCACAGCGCAATCCACCACCAGAGGTGCAGCATCCTCGACTGCAACTGCGGTCGCTGGACAGACCTCGGTTGGGGCGCCCGACTCGGCATCCCTGATTTCGTCCACCACGGGCGACGGCACCACCAGCACCAACAACCCAGTCATCTACATTGGAGCCGGTGTCGGAGGTGTTGCTCTTCTTGTTGTCGTTGGGTTGGTGGTGCGCCAGCGCTCGGCCTCCAAGAACAAGGCCCAGGCCGTCAAAAAGCTCTCGATCGTGGGTGAATCCGACATTGGCAAGCTCTTGGCCAGCGATCAGAATGTGGTCATCACGGCCGTGAACGTGCGTGTCAGCAAGGGATACGTTGCTGACGACGAAGAAGCCCTGCAGCATCTCAAGCCCTCGACCACCCCCGAACCCCAGCGACCGCCCTCGAGCGCCGAGAACGCTATCCGTGCCAGCATCGACCGCTCGGTTCGTGCCAGCATCGACCAGCCCATCCGTGCCAGCATCGATTCTCAGCGTCCCAGCCTCCGCGGCAACTGAGTAGCGGAATGTTTGGGACGTACGATGCAGCTTGACGCCAGCCACTCACTCTCAAGGTCCGACGTACGGTAAACGTACAAACACCACCACCACCACCACCACCACCACCACCACCGCAAGACAGCATCCTGTTGCCCCCAACCACTCGCTCTAGACTACACCACCACCATTTTCGTGGCACTGGATACAACAATACTTTTTTTTTTCCTTCCTTCGTTCTTTGTTCGTATTTCTTGGGACTCTGCATTCCCTCCCCACCCTTCTCTCCTCTCTCTTCCTGGTCCTGTGCGTTGTTTTCATGTCGCTCCTCCTTCGTTTTTGCATCTTGATTGGCCCAACCATTTCCAACTGACCCGAAGGCGAAATCCACCGTGTTCACCCATCCTCTCACCTGTAATTTCCAAATCTATAGACGCTAGCCACTGGCCGCCGTCGCCTTAGAGTTATCGTGTGTCTCTGCCGCCGTTTTTATCCATTCTCTCTTTCTATCCCTTTAACGCTTGCACAAGCAGACAGAGCTCACTTCCAGTCCAATGTCCTCGCCTTTCTTTGTCCTGTATTTCTTCGCTTTTTGTTGTAGTATATGGAACAATATAACTCCTTGTTTTTACTTTCTATTTTGCCGTATTTCATCAAGCGACAACGACCTGACAATCCGATCGGAGTGGTAGTCTACAAGTAAGGTTTCGCTGTTTGGACAGAGCACAGACTTGAATCCATGGGATCGGTTTCTGTGAGTTCTGTGCCGCCGCTCTGGACGTGGTGTGCACCGCTAACCCCTGACATGACATGTGTGCAACGCAGGGCGCACTTTTTCGGTCTCTGCCAAGATGCTGCAGTAGTGCGAGGGCGAGCAGAGTGCGATGCAAGCTCAGCCAGGCATAATAACTATGATTCAGCATGGTGGTCGCAGTTGTAAGTTAGACTCTAAGCTCCACAGATGGGCCAGATGTGGGAGTCGGATCGTCGTGGCTTGCGTAACTCAAACGATCTACTGTTCGTGCTGCGAGGATGGCACCAGTTGTGGAGCGGTGAGTTGGAGCTAACGAAGCTAACAGATGATCACAAAGCCAATGGCGCGAGGAAAAGGGACTGCCAGTAAAGAGTTCGATCCACGCCTCCAAAGTCGCAGGACTGCTGAGTCGTGGCACCCACCTTGACACAGCCAACGGAGCAGTAGCGATATTGGAACTTGTCAAACGACGTAATGCCTTCAAGGGACTTGCCGCAAGTGGCGCATTTGCTTTGCTGGGACCTCAGACGAGCCTCGGCCGCTTGTGCTCTGCGTGAACAGCATGGAAAAGCAGTGTCCGGATGTGAGAATGAGCCAGAAAGACGATGGAAACTCCCGGAAACCCCCAGAGCGATACGCAGTGCGTGGCGATGACGGACGATGGGTGATGGGTGATGGGTGATGGGTGATGGGTGATGGGTGATGGGTGATGGGTGATGGGTGATGGGTGATGGGTGATGGGTGGCAGCAACGAATCAAATAGCCGGCACTGCCCAAGCATCGCCAGGCGAGGCCAATTTCCAGAGGCCTTCACAGCCGAAATAGAGAGGTCCCGGGTCAAATGGCGCACCTTTTTTCGCGGTCAAGCGCCGCTCTCCGCTCGGGAGAGATACCGATAGCCTCGCGCTCTGTGGTCGTCAAAATCTTCCCCAAGACACCCTTCCTTGCCGCCGGGGCCGGTTCGGGCAGAGTTGGATTGGCCTTCAGCTCTTCTTCAGAGTTCTGTCGAGACCGTTCCTTCTTGTCGTTCACCTGCTTCTGCCTCTCTTTTTGCTTCTTTTTCTTGTCGCGAAGCTTCTCCTTCTGCCGCTCTTCCATCTCGGCCGTAAGCGGACCGGGAATGTTGGAGAGCTTGTAGTCCCATCGGGTGGGATGGGCAGCAACGAACCTCCGGAAAGCGTCTCGGGTATCCTTGTTTGCTGCAACATCATAGGGCACTCGGCTAATTCGCTGGCCCCCCTTGGTGGTCGGATCGGCTCCTTGTTCCAGCAGATAGACAACAGCGTCGGCATGTCCGTTCAACGATGCGGCATGGAGAAGCGAAACATCATCCGGGATCAGCGTGTTGACGTCAATGGCATGGGCTTCGACATGGCTCTGGAGCTTTTCGAGCTGCCCTCTGCGAGCCAGATCGACGGCCTTGAGCACCATGGCAGAAGGTATGGGGATGTACGCCCTGTCGTTCTCGGCGCTTGGATCAGCGGCTGGGCGGGTGGCCTCTTCGTCGACAGCGCTTGGAGCCTTGAAATCGATCGCCGGTATCGATACTGGATTGGACGCTGCATTCTGATCGTCCAAATCAGGGGCTGGTGAAGTGCCGATATCTGCAGAGGGGTCAGTGGTTTCCACTCGGAACCAGCACAGCTCCTGGAGGCATCGCTGCAGCTCGCCAAAGGTGGGGCGGCGCGTGGTAAATGGGAAGCCTCGGACCTTGTCGCTGGAGGGTTCGAGAATAGCTGGATCGCAGAACACGACCGAGCGACTGCGAACCGGCACCCGCACAAATACAAGGTCACTCTGGCGGATATGCTCCTTCCACTCCTCCATCAGCCTCCGAATATCTTCTCGGAGGGCCATTTCGTTGTAACGACGAAGCTGTGCACCGGCTGATTTGGCCTTTCCCTTGCTATTGTCGTTGCTGCTCTGCGCACCACCCTGCTTGCGCCGGGTAGTGTATCGATGGAGCGTCTTGTGGACAAGGGCTTTGCCCGTTTTGCAGTCAAAAACCGCTCCGGCAAAGTGACCTGCAGAAGGAATCCACGGCAAAATGTCAGTGGATGTCATCGGTTTGTACTGCCGATTTGCACCGGGGCTGGGACTTGTGGTGGTGGGGGGGGGAGGATCATCGGAGCAGCCAGATTCATGGGCTGTGGTCGAGCAGGACTGTGATACGGGCCACAGCATAGCTGACTCAAGACGGCCCGGCCAAGCGTGCGAAATGCACAGTGACACGCAGGTGGGCAATGCTCGAATCTCAATAAGACTCACCAGATCCAAGCATGATGAGCGTCCAGGTAACCGGCTGCTTCGACTGGTATTCTTGAAGCTGCTTCAAACATTTGGCTGGGTCGCCATGCTCGCTGGCCGAAAGAGAAAGCGCTTGCTTATAAAAGCGAAGGAAGCGGGGTCCAGACGACGCATTCGGACCATCGGCAACTGAGGCGGTTTCGCCGGAATCGATCGTTGTGAGCCGCAGCGAGATGAAGGGCGAGCGATTGTGTTTCTGCTCCTCATCGTCACTTGACTCGGATTCTGATTGATCCGAGGCGTCGATGCTGCTGACGTCCGAGAGCTCGTCAAAGTCCTCCTCTGAGATGGGCAGGCGGCATTTCATCTTGAGCGTCATGTTGTAGCGATGCCAGTCCGATCGGAAATGGTCTCGCATAACTGCTACATTGTTGAAAGTGACAAGATCATTGCCCTTTGAGCATGTAGCGCAGTAAAAGGCTTTTTCAGAATACCGCACGTCGGGTGCGTTAAACGGGCTGGAGTTGACGGGTGTCTGGCTGCCTCTGCCAGAGACCACGAGCGCTGGACCAGACAAGTCGATCGAGCCCAAGATCGACGGGGCAAGGGCAAATATGGAATTGGACATTGTAACAATCGATGCAAGATTGGTTGGGAGATGGGGGGGAGTCAGTTGCGACTTCTTTTGGGCCGGGCGGACGGCGACGTGATATCGGGGCGACGGCGAAGGGTGGCAGAGGTGGCAGAGGTGGCAGAGGATGGTGGAGAAGACCAAGGCAGAAGATCAGACCTTGAAAAAAACGGCGTTGGCCCTGCCGCAGCCCATGGCTGCTGGGCCACAACCGCACGTGGAGAGGCCGTGGCCGAGGGCGGTCTCGCTCCTCTGGCGTGGTTGGGGATCACAGCGATTTGAGTTGTTTCCCACTTTGTACATGAGCAAACGGGACACCCTCTCGATCCCATGAACATGTAGAATGTGATGAGCTTGCGTCAAGCTGAGCCATAAGAGGGGCGATGTGGGTGGCGGCGGCGCTGCCTGAACTGCTCAAAGTACTTGGCAAACCGCTGCCTCCTGAGACTGGATGCATCGCCCTTGCCTCGACGTTATGACGCATTGCCATCAGTGAATGGTGCTCTTGGACACGCTGAACATGGAGGCAACTCCTCTCAGGCTATGGACGAGGGCGAAGCACCGCATCACAGAATGGTCGTGGCCAGCGCGCGATGGTATTGGGTAATAAATTATTTGATCAATGGTCAAAAAACCAGGGTGTCCCGTTTCTTTCTCGATTGGCTGTGGTGAGCACTGAATGCCAGAGACGACATGCCCCCGTCGGCCATGGGTGCCTCAGATCGAGATCGGCGACAACTGCAAATACACCCAGATCATCGTGTTCGGTCTCCATCGGCCGCACAGCACCTTCATTGTGCGGGAGCTACACCCTTGAATATAGCCGAGACATTGTTGCCCATTTTGATGGGCTTCCGGGACAGATAAGGCTTCAGCGCCTCGACGATCTCGTTGGCAAGCTTCATTTCCGCAGCCCCAGTCCCCACCACCCGGTTGCGTGCCATGAGCGGCAGAACCGAGAATTCGACAATGTATCCCTTTTCAAGGAACTCGCGGGCTTTGCGGAGCTTGATGTCCAGATCATGTGGCCCAATCGAAACAGAGAGCTGAATCTCCTTGGATTTGGGCTCGGTACTCTTCTTGGGCTTGGGTGGCTCCGGTGCGGGCTTGGGCATCACCCGACATATCGGAGGGCTGACCTTGACGTTGACGCAGACGAGATTGTATTTCGACAGGTCTACGAGCTTGAGGGCCTCCTTGGTCGCGATCGAGCTGTGGTTGTGGTTGGAGACGGCGTCGATCATGCGGATGACCGAGAAGGGGATCTTGTCGTTCATGAGCTGCTCATCTTTCTGTGCCACTGGAGGACTTGCTGGTGCGCTGGCCTTTTTTTGGGTGTCGGCAGCATGGAATCCGCGAACGAGGGCCAAGCAAGGGCTGAATCTGGTGGGTGCTTGAGCAGTCGGAAGCCGGCAGGGACGAGGTCCGGAGGTGAGCGCGGGCTGCCTGAATGGCACGGCAGCCTGGCACACGCCACGTAGTTGGCCGCCCCTCGGAGAGTGTGCGAACAGGAAGCTGCGATTGGAGCACGTCTGGAGCATCCAGGCTGAAGGACACATTGCCGACTGTGGTGGAGATGGTTGGAGAGCCATGCCGCCGCGACTGCAGCGGGCGGCGACGAAGAGACTGCTTGGGAGTCAGGTGGGTGTCACGCGCGCTGCGCCACAGGCGGTCCAGGCTCCATTGCCTTGGGAGCCAGGGTGGCCTCCTCCCAGCCATCTGTTCCGGCCTCCGAGGCGGGCCTTGTTAATTATCTTTGCAAACGTTTATGCGTTCGATTGCACCGCAGCAATATCACGACCAGCGCTGGTATCTGCATCGCAAAGGTGGTGCTGCGAGGCATGTATTTGTGTGGGAGGCTCGGGCAGCGGCTGCCCACAAATCTTGACAACTCAAAGATCCATTCACTGATACAATTGCATCATGCGCTGCTGATTCAGCCAAAACTGTCTCCGCCGTTCGTCCTTGTGAAATTCTGTCTTTGGCTCCTCCTCCGTTGGCGCCTATGGGCCACAGGCCAATTCGTTACAGATGAGCATAGGTCTTGGGGATCCGCGGGATGCAGCTCCTCGAGAAGCTCCTCGAGATGCACGCGATGAAGACAGGGCAGCGCCTACCAATGTCGGGGCCATGGACATCTCGACATCCTCGTCTTTGTCTTGAGGTGGCCCTCCGACCCTGCAGGCTACCTTGGTCGATTGAATCATTTCACCGGCGCCTTGCAAGCAGCTGTACCCAACATTTAGCCTATCAGTGCGAGAGCGATGGCTACCACGGTACCGATATGGAGGCGCCATGGCCCCGCAACTCTCTGTTTCGATCGAACTTGCTTTGATCGTCATAGGCAAGCTCGGCGCTGGGTCTTGGGGAATGAAGACTTACAGCTGTATCTCATTCATTGTCGAGTTGCGTCTCTGGATCTGCTGCTCCATCAACAGCTTGAGCGTATCTCTGGCCTGGTACAGATACCAGATCAGTCCGTAGTTTGCGTACATCGCCACCCAATGTTCGACGACAAGCAGCAAGTTCGCCTGACCTGATGGGGCCGATATTCGTTCAAAATGTGGTTAATGTTGATGAGAAGCAAATGAATATGGTCCAGTTTCTGGTTGAACTGGCGGTGTGGCGAGTGAGAGAAGATGCAGACATGTTAACGTGATAGTGTGCTGCAACTCGCTGGTGCTTGGGGGTTTGGAAAAATCCGACCAAGCGCCGGTGCCGCAGTGTGGAGATGTGTATATCGAGCAACCGACTGGCCACCCGGCAATCCCAGAGGAGGTCTCGGCGTACATCTTTCGGGTGGTGTATCAACGTCCACACCAGCTCGAGAAAGTTGACAAGCAGCGATTGGTTGAGTCTCTTGAGTTCCGTACTCTTGTCTGTCGGGGGCCACGTCAGGCATATAAAGTGAGATTTAGGTAGAGCCGTATGATCCGCTCTCCAGCTAATGCACGAGCTGTGGTCATGCCTGCATCATCCGAATACAGCTGAGCAATGTTTTGCTCTCGCAGCGAGGTGATTCTGGGTTGAAACTGATTGTGCGAGAGGGTCGTGAGTGATCTCGAGCTGTTGCGATTCAGCTCGGATCTGCAGGGCCCCGCAGCCGCTGGGAATGTAGCCCGCTTGTAAACGACACTTCTGGCGAGATCGAGGCAGCCTCAGCTTCATTGGGCTGCAAAACTACAGAAACGCAACATCGGTCAAGCTCACCTGCTTCCATTCGCCAAACTGGCGATAGGGCTGTCCATCGCCGGGTGGAGGAGGGGGATCGAGGCTCAAAAGACCGTCCGGATCAAGGGGATGTGGGCGAGGAAACACACGGGCGTCTGTCTGAGCAGCCTGCTGCCTCCACTCCTGGTACGCAGCGATGTTTTCGTCGGTGTAGAGCCTGTAGAATATGGGCGGGCTCGGAAAGGGCGAGCTGAGCTCGACTTTATCGCTAGCCATTGCGACGGAAGAGAATCTCGGGCGAGGTTGGCGCGGCTGTGTGCAGCAGCAGACCAGGACTGATCGAGACTGATCGAGACTGATTGAGATCGGTCGAGGGTGGCCGAGGGTGATGGTGGTTGACCAAAGTCGATCGGGGCTGGGGCGGCCGCATGGCAACTGGACGCTGGGTGCCCGGCTGTGGCGCGGAAGCCTGGTCAACGAAAGCGCCACCAAGACCCAAAGCAGCCCCCCGGCCCACCATTGTCTATTCAAACCGCTGTCCTCGGGGCGATCCATACTCGGGCCAGTCAGCATCTGGGGCAATCTGCAGAGCCGCCCGCCGTCGCTAATCGGCACCACCGCGGGCGATCATCGATAGCTATCGCCAGGAACGGCTGTCCGGAGACGAGCAGTGATCAGCAGCACAGAAAGGGCGACAGCGCTGGTAGTCGCTGAGCTGGGTGCGTTTGGCAACAGAAGCACATTCCTTGGCTTTGGCAACTACAGTGATCTTTCTTTCAGAACCCCTATTGAAATGCAGCAACACAGTCTGTATTGGATCGGCTGCGCGATCATGAAACCGACGCAGCGTACTCATGAAATCGACGCAGCGTACTCATGAAACCGATGCAATGGATCGCAATCCCTCCAAGCACCTCTGGGGATCACTGGCCCCATGAAGGCTGGGGTCGGTATTGAAACGGGGCTTGTGGCATGGGAGGACGCGCTGGATGCAGCGCTCGGTGGAGGGCGAGCGAGAGGTGAGAGCGTATGCGTCAGTATCGAGGATCAGTCGGAGCACAGGCGCACCGTACTCTTGTCCTAGTACCAGCATTGCGCAGAAACCTACCATAGCCAGGCTGAGTTCCATAGGGCGGATACGATTGCTGTGGGGGCATCATAGGTTGGCCCATGTACGGCGGAGGGATAGTCGGCGTCGCACCCATCATCATGGGCTGGCCCATCGGCGGCGGCAGCGCTTGGCCTGGAAGCACGGGTGCGCCCATCATACCGGGCATCGGCATTGGCGGCGCAGGAGTAATCGACGGGGCCGTTGCCGCAGGATTGGCCCCAGGGATATCGGCGAAAAATCGGTTTGGCATCTGCGTCGGCTCATTCTTCCGTGCCTGGGCCGCCAGCAAACGCTCTAGAATCAGGAGCGGATTAGCGGGATGAGCAGAACGAGCGGGCGAGGTAACATCAAGCAAGCCAAAACCTCAAGAGGCAGTCTCTGTCGATCACGAATGCAGGTCGCTCATACCGGCAGCTGATCCGTGGCGCTCGCCCTTTCCGTCCTTTTTGAAGGCGTATGAGGCTGTGATGGACTTGTTCATCAGAAACTGGCTGTTCATAGCCTCGATTGCCGCATCCGAAGAGTCAAAGTTATCAAAGCTCACAAAGGCATAGCCCTTGGAGTTTCCGGTGTCCGGATCTCGAGCGATCTGCAGTGATCAGATCAAAAGTCAGCTCTCCTATCGCAGCCGACTCGGGCGGGAGCAGAAGTTGGTCGGTCACCAAGCCTCCGGCATGTGCTGGTCGGTCACCTGCCTTTGGTGTCTGTATGATCACGCCAAAGGCACTGAAAGTATCGTAGAGCAGCTTCTCGTCGACATCGGGATCCAGATTGCCAATAAATAGCGTCGCTCCGACATCCAGATTCTTCTTGTCGGAGGTGGCCTGTTACGATTCCAAGAGCATGGTGTTGTGAGTTGGAATGGCCCGGCTGTGTTATGCCAACCTTGCAACGATACTCCATTAGCCCCGATCTGGTGCGGTCGCCCCTGGTGCCGCTTTGAAGGACTTGCAGCGAGGAATTCGATGTGGGCTCCCTGCTCGCTCCCACCTTGTTCACACGAAGAGGCTTGCCGAAGATCTTGATCATGTTCATGATCTTTGAAACGGCATGGTATTCGCTGATCAGTTCCCGATGCTCCCATCGCCCCCAATCCATTGTTCCAGAAGCCATCCGGGCTGCAGTCATTTGGGGGGGGGTCTCAGTTGCGAACAAGCACGGGGCGTCTTGAGAAATGCACCGGCGGTCCGATCAGCACGTTCGGGCATATTTTTCACCGACCTTGATGGAGTAGTCGGCCTCCTCTTCGGTCTGATACTCCACAAACCCGTATCCTTGGTGTGATTGTGTGACTCGATCCTTGGGCAGATAGACATTGACTATCGAACATTGGGATCAGCCGCGGCATTCTCTGTGCCAACACTGGCTCGCCGCACTGCGAGTCATTTTTTCGGTCCAGCGGAGAGCCGTTTTTGCGCTGGGCTGCACCAAGCGATCGTCTCGGATGGTGCATGTTCAAAAATCGACAATACAGCCGCAACTGACCGACACGGCCGGTCTGGAGCATGAGCTCCCAGAGCAGCGTCTCTGTAAACCGCTCGTCGATGTTTCCGACATAGACGGTGGCGTCCTGGTTCCTCTCTTCGGCTCTGTTAGCCATCTTTTTGCCTATTGGTTGAGCGGTGGGCTGCCTGGCGGGTTGGCGGATGCCTCGGGATGCCTGGGGATGCCTTGGGGGGGGGTGTTTGGAGGTGTTGGGTGTTGGGTGTTGGGTGTTTGGGTGTTTGGGTGCTGCAGGCCGAAATGCCGCTTGTTGGCGAAAGGAGATCTTGCGAACAGCGGCTCGAACCGGCCGATCGCGGATCCAGCCGGCGGGCGAAAAACGCAGAAAAGGCAGAGACAGAAACGACATCTCGCCCCTTCCTCTGACTCCCCTGTCCTGCCTCTGGCCTGCTGCCACCTGGACGTCGCCGAACAACCCGCCGGATCTCTGCCGCTGACTCCCCCCCCCCGTCTCTGCAGGACGATCAGCTCGAGTCGACGCAGCTCTTCCAAACAGAAACCTCCGCCAGAATTGCCGCCATGTCGACTCCCCCTCCGAGACCGCCCTTTCCTGCCCAGCCTGTCCCTGGTACTTATTGTTGTGCTTGCTCTCATCTCTCCCGATAGTATTGTGCTCGTTTGAATCGGTGCTGGACGCGGAGGGACCACTGTGAGCTTTCGTGGGCAACAGCGTATCGTGGCCCGCTGCTGCGCTATCGCACTCGCCGGCGCACACACCGCAATCTGGGCTGGTCCTGAGGCCAAGATGCCTCCGACAGAATGTTGGCTCAGCGACAACGCAGCAATCTCCTGCTCTGCTGTCGCTGTGGCTGAATCTCCGTTGCATAATAGCTATGGAGTATCACCATGTCTGTGCTTGGCCGGACCAGGGCTGGATTGGGGCCATCGGCGCGATTTCCATGTCTTCGAATCGCACCGATTCATACTACAATGCCACATGGACATGCCACAGACCATTCTGCCCGGCCAGATCGACCCCAGAAACCCGCACTGCCCAGAAAACCCGCACTGACTCGTTGATTATCCATCCTTTTGAATCCAATACCCACGCTATGACGGATTCCCGATACCGGCTGAACTCTGCGAATGAACGATACGACTGGCGTCATCGATCGCGCTTTCATCATCAGGAATGCAACCTCCCCAGGCATACCGACCAGGTCCTCCGTTTCAGCAACCCCGACCGGTCCCCCCCGGATATGCCCAGCAGCCCAATCGGCCTCCAGTTGGCCACCCTGCAGGCTATCCATCCAGCCATCCCGCCGGTCCCGCTGGTCCCGTGGTCCTGCCGGTGGACATTTCCAGCCCTCGCCCGCCCGCCCTGGCCCCGGACAATCCCAATTCACTCCTGGAGTAAATGTCGCGGCCCGGCCTGTCCTGCCCAACTCTGGAAGCCCAGCGCCCGGCTTTGGAGGGGCCCCCTCGATCGGCCACTCCCACCGGATCTGTGCCCTCGCCGATGACACCCGGAGGTCCGCTGCCTCTGCGTCCTGGCGGCCCCCCCCTGCTCCGGGCTCGCTTCCCCGGTCTGGAACCCCAACCGGAGCCATGCCTCCCTATGTTGTTTCCTCGGGCCGGAACCCCCACTGGTCCTGTCGGTTCCACCGCCCCTCCTCGACCCGGCCCTCCAACTGGCCCCTTCCCTCCTGTTCGCCCTGGAACGCCGGGCGCTCCCCCGTCCCATGCTCCCGCCAGCTTCAGTCCCAAGCCTGCCCATCTTCCTCCCAACATCCCTGGCTCGCATCCATCGGCTCAACCCGGTATCGGTCTGCCACCGGCTCTTGGTCACCCCCCTGTTTTCGGGGGCCCAAACCTGGCATTTTCTGGACCTGGCGCTGCTCTTCCGCCCGCTCCCAATGCCCCGGCGCCCGTGTCGTTCAATGTCCCGAATGTGCCTGCTGCAGCCCCCACCACAAAGCGAGCTATGCGAGCGTACGCTCCGCAGGATGAGCCTTCATCTTACGGATACGCCGGTAGCACCGGTCCGGGCAACGCCGTCCAGCCACCAGCTTTTGCAAACCCTCAAGCCGCTGGTCCTGGTCCTGGCCCTGGCCCCGGATTCGACCCTAGCCACCAATCGCCCTCGGCTGGATCCCCTTCCAACTATCCAACAGCTGACTATTCAATGCAGCACGCCAGCTCCTCTTCGAGTGTCAACTCGCTTGCCAACCAGATGGGCAATTTTACCCTGACTGGTCAGCCCCAGGTACCGCTCGTGTGTTGATAGATGCGACGGTATCTGGCTCGACTCTGTGAATCTCGATATGTAGCTGCCACTTTCGACCACAGCGGCTCGCCGTCAAGGATTGGCATCGATATCCAGCTGCCCACTTACTGACACGCTCACCCTCGCTCACCCTCGCTCACCCTCGCTCACCCTCGCTCACCGTTAGCACTCGGCTCCTGTGATCAACCTTCTTGCTGGACCCCCCAACATTCAAGATCTTGAAGCACCATCGCCTGTTTCATGGACTCCCTCCGAAGTATGCCCTGATCGCTGTTTCATGTGCTAGCCTGCTTCTTTCGTTATCGAAATAATGCCACTGCTAACTTGCTTGAAATGGGCTGCGACTTTATCGCCCCGTGCCACCTGCCTGCTCGCTGTACAACCCATAGTCGTCAGTCTCTGGATCTCCATTCTCAAACGCAGCGCCTTCCTACAAGCGAGCAACCATGAATGTCATTCCTCAGACCCCGGCTCTACTGAACAAGTGCAAGATTCCGATGGGTCTCGTCATTACTCCGTACCGACACCTTCAGCCTGGCGAGGTACTGACATGTCCAGCACACCCCATTCCATTAGATTGCTTTGCACTCGTTATTTACGTCCACCGTATCATTTCTCGTCTCCCGCCGCCAATCGCTCCTTCAAGAGCGAGGTCCCCGTTCTGAATCCCGAGACGATCGTGCGCTGCCGTCGATGCCGGAGCTACATCAATCCATTTGTCCAATTCATTGAACAAGGCACGCGGTGGAAGTGCAATTTGTGCTTCCTTTCGAACGAAGGTACGTTGCGATTGCGACCTGGGGCCGAGCTGTGCTGCCGATGCCTCTTCGAAATGCCAAAGCTTTAGCTGCCATTCAGCTCGAGATAACATCGCATTATTGACTCTGGTTGTTGTGGCCCGCGTCCACGCTCTCCGCATTTGTAGTTCCTCAGTTCTTTGACTGGGACCCAGTCTCGAGACAGCCCGTGGATCGTATGAAGCGCCCCGAGCTTACTCACGGTGTCATTGAGTTTATTGCTCCACAGGAGTACATGGTATGCTCCTTTCCCTTCCTGTCAGCTGCACTCGGATAGACTTGATGTGTTGTCGGTTGGCTCTCGTATGATCGATCACAGACTGATTTACTGTGTCTTCCTCGTGAAAGGTTCGTCCGCCGCAGCCTGTGGTTATCTATTTTGTGTTGGATGTATCGTATGCAGCTGTTCACTCTGGTAAGCATCATACTTACACTCCTGTCGATATCCAAGGCCTCATGGCAGAAATATGTGCTTTTGTTTGCACTCGTTGGTGATGGTCGCGTGATGTCTGCTTGCTAACTGTGCCCCTATTCGCTCTCAAGGTATGCTGGCCACTGCTGCCCGCACGATCAGCGAGACCTTGGATCGCATTCCAAATGAAGAGGGCCGAACCCGCGTTGGCTTCCTCGCTGTCGATAGCTCACTCCATTTCTTCAACCTAAAGGCATGTTTCTGTCTCTGCAGCATACCACGAGCCTGCTTGCGTGTCGAAGTGCCTCGTCGGATAATACGTACAGTTTATCATGTCGTCTAATGCCCCCGCCTCGATCCTTCACCCTGACATATTGCAGGCCTCATTGAGCGACCCCCAGCTAATGACGGTATCGGACCTCGAAGAAGTCTTCCTGCCCATCCCAGACTCACTGCTTGTCTCTCTGACCGAATCCAGAGCCTTGAT
>NW_026516605.1:0-13788 GCF_025602895.1 Polychytrium aggregatum
AGGCATGGTTGGTCCAGTGGTAGAATTGCCGCCTGCCACGCGGCAGACCCGGGTTCGATTCCCGGACCATGCAATTTTGCTTTCGCTTTTTTTTTTCTTCGCTGTCCCTTCCGTCATCTCACACACTGTTCCTCCCACTTTTGTCAATCCGCTCGCTGCCTCTTTGGCTTTCTCCCTCACGTCTTTCTTTCTCCCTTGCACGATTACACATTCGTTCAGCTCACATTTGCGCAATTCCACATTGGCTTCAGTTCCTTATTTGCTCAGTTGCGCATTCGCCCCATACCGCTCTCTGTTGTTCATCGCCTTTGCTTTCACCACTCTTCCCCTGCTCGCTTCCCCCCTGCTCGCCTGCCAGCACCAGAAGGACTCTTTGCCAAAGTCATTCCACTGTCGCTTATACTTCGTTGTCCGGGCTTTGAGCTGTGAGCGGTCGAGCAACACTGGAGCTTCGTGCGGTAGATATGATGGGTCTGCCTGAAGGACTATCCGGCTGAAGAGCCTTTGTTTGGGTCATTGATTGGGTAACTGATGTCGAGCCTTCGCTCGATGACGAGGACGACTTTTTGATGATCTTGGTAACATGGTTGTTGACGACGCAGAACAAGAAAATGTCCAGGACCCATAGGAATATGCAGACGGCGTTTCCGATCAACCCGGTGGCGTCGTATTGAGTGTATACTTGGAATCCGACATACAGCCCAGTGTCAGCTGCGATCGCTATGAGCAGAAGTACTCCTTCACGCTTGACCTCATCCCTGCCTTCCAAGTGACCCACAGTGCTGCCGCGCTTCTGGTTCATTTGAGTTCGGTGGAGGAGCTGACGCTCTCAAGGTACGCGAGGAGTTTGTCAAGGGAACGCAGTCGAAACATCATCAGGACATGGAGACAGATGAGGTTGATTTCGAGTGCCAGGTTGAAAATTGAAGTTGACGGTACCACGATTCGGCCGTGGAAATGACGCCGTAGGTACTGAGGATGAAGCACACATCGTTGGTGCCATAGACGATCGGTGCAAATCCCAAATACAAAGAGCCATGCGTACATTGGTTCGTTGTTGACGGTCATCACTCGCAGTCTCAACAGGTATGCCCAACCGATAGAGGCGGACCCGATGCAATCGCCAAAGGCATAGAGAAAGTTGGCGAACTGGGTGCAGTATGTGTTGGATGTGCACACGTCATAAAGCATCAGTTGATTGCCAATGCAGTAGAGTGCCGAGAATATGGTTGCCAAAGCCATGAGCGAGTGTATCTGGAGACCGCGCTGAATGTTAAATGCTATGTCTCCACTTGACGTATTTGATGCAATGAAGTGCCAAGTGGGCTGTGCCGATGTAGACCACAATCGAAAAGATTGAGGCATTTTGCATCACAACGGGATCCATGGCTGTGGTCTGGATGGTCTTGAGGGCTGGATCGACAGAGGTTGAATACGCGACGATATGGACGTCGGAGGCACTCGGGATTGAGAGAACAGTGCCAAAGTTGATGGCAAGACAGTGTCGGCTTCCAAGCGATGTGGCCGGGCTCGAGAAGTGCCGCTGAGGATAGATCCGGGACAGGGCCGGGGGAGCAATGCCATACGCGCTATATAGGTTACGGCGGCGGGAATATGAGGCCGAGGCATCTGTCGACGTCATTAGGACATATGTCCCGTTTCTGAGGACACACGGGCGATGAATGCTCCGCCTGTGTGTCTGTGTGTCTGTGTCTGTGTGTTCATCGGTCGGGATGACCGGTGCACAACTTGGATGGGTGACGTTCGGCATTGTGTGAGGGACACGGCGTAACACACACCCCTTCGATATCGACTCCAGTATGAAGGCACTGCGGCCGATCACCCATATATATTGCACAGGGCTCCGATCCTGCCATTGTTCACATCCGACTGACATCATATGCGTATTCGCCAGCGGTGGCATTTCATTGATGTCGATATTCGACGCAATCACATCGCCGACTGAGCCATTTGTGTTCTTCTCATCCAGCAGAATCGCCGAGGTGGATCGCCAGTCCAACTCCCGTGTCCTTGCACTGCATTGCTTCGCCTTCATCTGCCACCTCCATCAGTGTGTCCAGGGTATTAGATACCGACATATTCGCACCCTCGGCATGTTGGGGTCTTTGTGGAATGGACGGCTCTCATCATGTCACCAACATGAGGGAGGTCGAGCACCGCAAGACCCGACTTCCATCCTTGGATAGTGGTGCCAACTGTCTGGGCGAGGATGAGTGCGCGGCAGAGACGACCGAGGGCGAGATTGACCTTCCTTGAGGCCCAAACCTGTGATAAAAATGGAATCCAGTGGGCCTCTGCTTCTTGGCCACTCTCGACACATATCCCAAGACGATGTGCTATCGAGATTTGAAGTTGGCAGCAGTGCGGAAATCGCGGCTGTGATGCGCTTTCTTGTGAATGATGTATGTGCGCTTTGCCATAATCCGGCACGCTGAAGAGACAACTGAGCCCAATAGCTCCCACTGACAAAACCACTCCAAAGTCGGATCATTCATCCACTCGGCCAACAACGACCGAGTGGGAGAAGACGCAGAGCAAAGAGCGCAATCGTGTGGCGGGGCGGTCTGGATCGTGTCCACTCTTCCACCATTGTGGTTGCAGAACGAGGGATGATTTTGAATGTTGAGTTTGCTGTTGTCGAGAGGTCCGATGTTTCGGTCTGGCAATCGGTTTCTATCCGGCGATCAGCATCAGCGACCGTTGTGGGACAGCACTGTTTGTATATTGGATGTGTTGGATGTATTGGATGTATTGGATGTATTGGATGTGTTGGATGTACTGAATATCAAATACAACACCACCACACTTCCCCATCACTGAAAACACTTTGCAAGTGCACTCTTTGGTATCATGGTGTCTGGGATGGGTGATGGCACGGTTTGCTTGGCTGCTTGCATATTCAGTACTGTGACAGAATCCTTGGAATATGGCAATCAGGAAGGGCTCGGAATCAGGGCCACTTGCCGAGTTGCTCGAGGTTGAAGCTGGCATATCGGAATCCCTGCTCAGTGGACTTGCGATACCAGAAAACGGCGGTATTGGCGTCCTCGGGGACACCAGCGTCAACCTGGTAGCAAAGGCCGAGATAATCTTGTCCGTATCGATTGCCCTGCTCGGCCGACTTGCGATACCACTCGACTGCCTTGGTGTAGTCCTCGGTGACTCCATGTCCATAATAGTGGCACCAACCAACCATCCACTGCCCGTTGGAGTTGCCTTGGCTGGCCGACTTGCTGTACCACTCGAATGCCATGCGTCTGTCTACTGATTTTCCTCGGGCCCAGTAGTAGCAGCTTCCGATCCAAAACTGACTGTCGCTGTGGCCTTCGTTGGCGAGCTGCTCAAGTATGGATGTTGCTTTCATTTTGTTCTTGGCGGTTCCGAATCCATGAAACAAGCACAGCCGCGAGATGTCTGCACAGCCAGTCTCTATCTGATCCAAGCTGGCACAGCTCGAAGAACTTGCGAGATGCGGGCAAGTCACTATTGATGCTGTACCACCCCGCTTAAAAACACTCGGTCTCCCCAAGCTTGAATTCATCCGATTGGTTGTCTCAGATGATCTTGACACCTTTCTGCTTGTCCTGAACGGTACCCCGGCCGAGGTAGTGCAGCCAACCGACCATATGGGTGGAGATGGGTTTGGTGATCGGATCGATAGACTTGGTGCTGACTTCCTGCCAGTGACCGAGAGCAGCGACATCGCTCTGTTCGACACCATGACCGATGGATGAGAACCAGGCCTTGGTGAGGCCCCGGTTGATACCGATGCCATCGTGATAGCATCCAGCCAGTTGGAACTGTGCGATTGGATGGCTTGTTTTGGCGGCATTCTTCAGTTGGCGAAAGACTCGCTGGCGGATGGCTGCCTGCTTGGATTCGTTTTCAAACTGCTGATTGTCGAGATCGGTTTGGAGGATCTGTGCCAGGAAGTACGAGGCAGCAGCGTTTCCCCGGTCTGAGCAACGAGCCAGGATCGGTCGGTTGTCTCTTGATCATCGCAGTGCAGCGAGATGGCAATCTGGTCACTTGGTATGGGCCAATCTGAATCTGTCCGTCTGGATCGCACAGTCCGTTTGGATCGCACAGTTCGTCTTCTGGCACCGTTGTGGAAGCGAGGCAGCTTGGAGCTCAGAAGAGCCTGGGCACATCTGCACACATTCAAATGAATGCTGGGCGATATCGGGCATCGACGAGGTTGTTCTGGCTTCAGCTTGGCTTTGGTGGGTGGCAGATGACGTGTGGTTGAAGCAGGCTCGTTCATGCTGACCATGTTGACGGAGACAGGAAGGAGGCAAGTGGGTGATGGATATAGACAGGAGACAGAGAGGGAAGTTGTGGAGAAGCAAGTCGAGCACTGGCAAGCCAAGCACACACACACATGTGCGTATTGAGTGCTCGTCCAATCAAAGTCGGAGCTGAATCAATCCTGGAATCGAAAGCAAGTCGAACATATCATCCAGTCTTGTCCGGTGGTCGGTGAACGACTGGTGTCGACGATGATTCTAGCGTCTCGTTGGCTCAAACATCAGTGATGCGGTTATGTGATTGGATGTGAGTGTGCTGTTCAACAGCGAGACCAGGACTCTCGTGTTGCCAATATCACAGACATGGTGAATGTGTGTGTGGAACAGTTACGGATGGATCGATGCAAACGACGAGCCCAGGTTGGCTGGAGATGCAAGTGAAGCTCCGGAGTCACATTCTGCAGGGATTGACAAGATATCACCATAGTTCGAGCTGATGTGATGCTTACACAGCCGAGCTGCGCACCTGATCACACACTGAGAACGCGGCTGTTGTGGATAAATGTGCTGCCCAAGATCCAGGAATAGCGATGCAGGCATATTCGATTGATCACGAGCCGCGCCACACATTGATTTGATGTATCAGGGCTGACAGATGGACCATGGGTGGAAAAACTCTCCCACTGACCAAGGACAACTGGATCGGAGTGTATGAGGGCAGGGTTGGAAGGAATGCTAACAGCTACATGATCCGGCTTTTCTTATTGTTGTGGCCATGGTCAGAGGGCTTCTTGCGAGAGGACCCTGCAATCGAGGATCCGAGTGGTTGGCATTGCTGACCAATCTTTTTTTCAATATCAGCAATGCCGATCTCAGCCTCTTTGATATCTTTGTGCTCGGGATTCTTGATGGTCTGGGTCCAAATGTCCAAAGCTTCCTGGTACAAGCCGAGTGCGTTGGCGTATTCCCCTTGAGCGTTGGACACATCACCCAGATTTCTGAGGGTCGTGGCAATCTCAGGGTGCTTCCGATTTTTGTAGACATTTGTGAAGATATCCAAGGCTTCTTGGAGCATGCTTTGTGACTCTGAAAGCTGGCCCTGCAGACACTTGAGCTTGCCATGAGCATCGAGGGTCCACACAACATGCACATGTTGCCGAGTTTTGAAGGCCTTGACAAAGACACCCAATGCCTCGAGATAGCTGACTTCAGCCAGTTCGTAATTGCCTTGGATCAGAGCGACATTCCCGAGGCGACGGATCGTTATAGCGACATCGGGATGCTCTCGTGTTCCATAGACCTTGGTGTGTATGTCGAGCGCCTCCTGGTAGCACTTGAGGGCGGTCTCGTACTTGCCTTGAGACGAGGCGACACTGCCCATGTTGGCGATTGTGGTGGCTACCGAGGGATGTTCCCGCGTGCCATAGATCTTGATCTTGATGTCGAGTGCCTCCTGGTAACGTTCGAGGGCGGTCTCGTAGTCGCCTTGGGAGGAGGCGATATCCCCGAGACAATGGATCGCCGTGGCTACTGAGGGGTGTTCTCGTGTCCCGTAGGCAGTGGCCATGATATCCAATGCTTCTCGGTAGTGCTCGAGGGCGGCCTCGTAATTGCCTTGGGAAGTGGCAATATCCCCGAGGCATTGGATCGTGGCGGCGACATCAGGGTGTTCCCGCGTGCCATAGACCATGGTCTCGATCACCAACACTTCTTGATAGTACTTGAAGGCAGTTTCGTAGTCACCTTGGGATGATGCGATATTGCCCAACTGATGTATCGTGACAGCGATATCGGGGTGTTCCCGCGTGCCATAGACCATGGTCTCGATCACCAGCGCTTCTTGATAGTATTTGAAGGCAGTTTCGTAGTCACCTTGGGATGATGCGATATTGCCCAACTGATGTATCGTGACAGCGATATCGGGGTGTTCTCGTGTGCCATATACTTTGATCTTGATGTCGAGTGCTTCTTGATAGTGCTTGAGAGCGACTTCGTAGTTGCCTTGGGCGGAGGCGACGTTTCCCATCTGATGGATCGTGGCGGCTACCGAGGGATGTTCCTGTGTACCAAAGACCTTTACCATGATTCCAAGTGCATCTTGGTAGTATCTGAGGGCGGGTTTATAGTCACCTTGGGATGATGCGATATTGCCTAACTGATGTATCGTGACAGCGATATCGGGGTGTTCTCGTGTACCATATACTTTGATCTTGATGTCGAGTGCTTCTTGATAGTGCTTGAGAGCGACTTCGTAGTTGCCTTGGGCGGAGGCGACGTTTCCCATCTGATGGATCGTGGCGGCTACCGAGGGATGTTCCTGTGTACCAAAGACCTTTACCATGATTCCAAGTGCATCTTGGTAGTATCTGAGGGCGGTTTTATAGTCACCTTGGGATTCGGCGACATTTCCCAACTGGTGCATCGTTGCTGCGACTTCAAGGTGTTCTCGTGTACCAAAGACTCTGGTCTTGATATCGAGTGCCTCTTCATAGTACCTGGAGGCGACTTCGTATTTGCCTTGGGCGGAGGCGACGTTTCCCAACTGGTGTATCGTGGCTGCGACTTCAGGGTGTTCTTTTGAGCCGTAGAATTCGATGCATTTGGCAAGATGCTGCTCATATAGCTCCATCGCCTGGGTGTAGGACCCGCGTATGTCCGCCATCTAAGCAATGCGATATTCGACTACTTGATGAATGTCCGCGGTATACCCATCTGCTGCCACCACCGCCGAAAATTCCTCAAGATGCTCCAAGTACGGATATGCATCCACCAGCAGAGATTCGGTTAGCTCAATCAGAGCTTCACCCGCTGCA
This sequence comes from Polychytrium aggregatum, assembly GCF_025602895.1. Classification (NCBI taxonomy): domain Eukaryota; kingdom Fungi; phylum Chytridiomycota; class Chytridiomycetes; order Polychytriales; genus Polychytrium; species Polychytrium aggregatum. Next base: position 7,082 of record NW_026516605.1, read on the forward strand.
TCTTCAATCGCCTCGGCATTCAGTTCACTGTGTGCTTGGACATACTCTCGAGCCACTTGCTGGGTGAGCGAGTGAGTCGAGTACCGTCCCTCGTTTCCACTTCGGAGGAGACCACTCTGAACCACCATCTTGATCAGATCGGCCACTGTGGACAGATGGATGATCAGTTCCATGCACTGGCACCATCAACTGCACTTCGATCCACTCAACTCACCTTTGATCTTGAACTCCATCTTCTGTACAATCTCCTTGATCAACTCAAACTGGATGTTGGCCGGTGCCACCAGACTGAGGGCACCGAACAGCCTGGTTGCCTCGATGCCCTCATCTCCTCGCTTCATCAGCGAGTCCAGCGACAGATCCACAATCACCTTGAGCGACGACCGCGTGTCGTCCTCGCCATCCTGCAGCGCCAATGCTCCTGCAAACGTGGCCTCGAGCTCCGACAGGGGAGTGTCGTAGTTCTCGGCAAACGTCATGAATGTCTGGATGACGAGTGGATATCCGCTGATCTTGGCCACGATGTTGTCGAGGGATTTCCTGGCCTCGTCCGACACAAGTCGCTGGACAATCATTGGCGACGACGACATGATATAGTCGAGTGTGGTGGAGTCGTCCCAGTTGCCGAGACGGATCAGATCGTGCTGGAAGCTCGGTACCTTGGTCTCAAGAGCACTGGTGAATGCACCAGGAGGCAGCGAGGCCAGCCGGGTCGTCACCACCACATCGCCGCCGAACCCGACCGACTTGGAGTGCTCAAACACAGAGTCGACCACGTTGATGTCATCGACATTGTCGAGCACCAGGAGATAGCCGTGAGTGTTGGCGAGGAACCTCGAGGCATGTTCCTTGATCACATCGGGCTTGATGCCAGGGAACATGTCGATGAGTCCATCGATGGCAGTCGACTCGGTCGAGCAGTTGATCCAGAAGACCTGGCGGTACTGCGGCTTGATGCCAATGGTCTTAGCTTTGATGACATGGAGGTCGTCCTTGTTGCTCGCATTCAGAATGCCCATCATGAAGAACAGGATCTGGAGGGCGAGGACAGACTTACCCATACCACCCATGCCAGAGATGACGGCACGGCCAGTCAGGGTGAGCTGCTTGAGCAGGGTGTCGAGGTGGGCGGGATCGAATCGGAACTTGGAGTCGCAAAAGTATTTACGATGGATGGACGTAATGAGATCCATGTTGGGTGGGATGGGATGGACGAGGTTGAGGAGGCGGTAGACTCGCTTGTGCATCTGGTCGGGACGAATGCCAAGGGATTGGATCTGGCTCACTCTGCCGAGGATCTGCTTGAGGGGGGCAAGGGCAGGGTCGTCGGGGAGGGACACCATGTGTGGCAGGAAGGGAGTGAAGTCATCGACATCGTCCTTGGTCTCCTTGGTGGCGATTCCGAGGGGAAGGACAGGGAGGGAGCGTTTGGCATCCTTGAGGTCGAGAGCCTTCTTGATTTCGAGCAGGACGCTATACTCTTGGCCATTCTTGACCTTGTTCTTCATCATGTCCATCGAGGCCTTGCTGAGGAGGAGGAAGACGGCCTTGCTGGTGGGGAGGGCACTGATGGAGCTGGCTGGAGGGTCGCTGGGATTGTTGAGGCAGTCGACATCGTGGAAGACGGAAAGGGGTTTGCCATATCGACGGAGGGCGACCGAGGTGAGCACCTCCTTCAGAGCCTGGACAGTGTCGGCATCAGTCTGGGCACGGTATGAGAGGAACAAATCGTGGTCGGTGCCGTGGGCAGGGCAGGAATAGAGTTGGTTGCTGGTGGCCTGCATGCCGGATGATGTCGATTGTGGGAATAGAGCGACGAGTGCTGTCCAAGCAAAGCCGGCGGTCACACCAGATGCCGTCAGCGATCCGATCCACGTGAGCGACACGGCGTCATGTGCCATGTCCTCGTGCGCAGCACAAACAACCGAACACCGCCACATCGGCATCCCTGGCGGAAGAGGGGCGAGTCATGGAGGAAATGACTCCCGAGACTCCTCTCCTGTCATCCTCCAACCACACCATTGCCTTTCCCCCAGGTTTCATTTCCATCCGTCCATCTCCTTCAAGATGACCAGCAAGCTCCTTATCCACCAGCACCAGGACAGACCACCATGGTACATCTCGCCCAGCGACATCACCGACCGCTCAGCCAGCCCCATCGGCCGTGGTGGGTTTGGTGGGGTGTTCACTGGCAGCTACTTTGGCACCCAAGTCGCCATCAAGCAGCTTCTCGGCGCTCCAAACGACCCCGAGCTCGCCAGCTACCACCATGAGATCGAGGTTTGGCAGAATCTCAGCCACCCCCACGTCCTCCCACTCCTCGGAGCCTGCGACAAGGGCGACGCCGGCGAAAAGATCACTCCGTTCATGGTCTCTCCGTTCATGCCAAACGGCACGCTTCGTGACTATGTGGCCAACAACAACATTTCCCTCGAGAAGAAACTCAGTCTCTTGTACCAGGTTGCAGCGGCCCTGGCCTATCTGCACGCCAGAAGCATCATCCACGGCGACCTCAAGGCAGCCAACGTCCTCTTGGACAAATCCTTCCAGGCCATCGTCACCGACTTTGGCTTGTCCAGAACCAAGCACACCTCGGCCTCGATGAACCCCAATCGAAATGGCGGCTCGACCAGTGGCACCGAGGGATACATGGCTCCCGAGATGCTCGACGATGAGAATCCGACTGGCACCACGATGATGACCGATGTCTATGCCTTCGCCATCACCATGTACGAAGTACTGAACAATGCCGATCCGGTTTGGGTTTCCAACGATGGTCAAGCGATGAAAGGCGAAGCTATCAGGGGGTTGGTCTGCAATGGCCAGAGACCCTCCCGATTCGATGGCATCCCCGACGACATCTGGTTGCTCGTCGAACAGTGCTGGCACCAAGACCCATCCATGCGTCCCACCTTTGGGGACATCGCGTCGATTCTCGCTCCCTTCGAAGATGTTACTTCATTCCCGATTCCCGCCGACACCGCCAGCTCTGCGTCGCCACGTCGACTCGAGTCCCCGACTCTGGCCCAGAGACTCACCACCGGCTATGGCCTCCCGCGGGCAGTGATCATGGGTATCCAGCGGGGTGACGCCGACGCCCATATCACTGCCGCCCACACGGTGTCGGACGGCAAGCCGGCCAACGACCCTGCCTGGACAACTGCCGCCGAGCTGTATCAGGCAGCCGCCGACAAGGGGAGTGTCGAGGCCGCCTCCGAGCTTGCATGGCTGCATTTCACGGGCATCGGCATCACCAAGAGCGACACTGAGGCCTTCGCCTACTGGCAAGTTGTTCATAACAAGGCGAAGGACGCCACCATGAAACCCATTGCCACATTCATGATGGGCTGGTGCTGCTATCTTGGCCGTGGAACTCGCCAAGACGAACCCAGGGCCAACCAACTCCTGCGCGAGAGCAAGACTGCCGAGTTTCCGTATGGCGAGAGCTCAATCCACGGACTGGAAACGCAATGTTCCTCCTCGACTGCCGCTCGATTCTTCGGCTTGTGCCAACTCGGAACGGAGCACGACTGGTTCTGCAAGCACCTGGCTGCACGTTGCTTGATCGGCGGCTTTGGAGCCGACAAAGACCCGCAACTCGCCGTGCGGTTGCTGCAAGTACTTGCGGACCAAGGTCATGCCATCAGTCAGTATGCATTTGCTGATTGCTACCTGGGGGGTCTTGGCGTTCCTCAAGATGACGCCAAGGCTGTTGAACTGTATCGCCGAGGTGCAGCTCAAGGTCACTTGTGGTCGATTCTGAATGTCGGGCTCCGCTATGCGAACAGTCAAGGTGTCACCCAGGACGATGACCAGGCTGTCGAGTGGTATCGCAGGGCTGCCGAGATGGGAATGGCGGCTGCACAGAACCAACTGGGGTTTTCCTACTACAACGGCAAAGGTATCACTCAAGACTATGCCCAGGCTTTTGAATGGTACACAAAAGCTGCTAATCAGGGGCATACAGATGCCCAGTGCAATCTCGGTAGCTGCTACTACCACGGACATGGTGCCGTCCAGGACTATGCCAAGGCTGTCGAGTGGTTCACCAAATCTGCTGATCAGGGCAATGTATGGGGTCAATGCAACCTCGGCAATTGCTTCTACCACGGGCATGGTGTCGTCCAAGACCATGCCAAAGCTGTCGAGTGGCTCACCAAGGCCGCCAATCAGGGGAATGCAATAGCCCAAACCGGTCTTGGTAACTGCTACCGTGATGGCGAAGGAGTAATCCAGGATTATACAAAGGCCGTTGAATGGTTCACCAGGGCTGCCGATCAGGGAAATGCAGTTGCTCAGAACAATCTCGGTAACTGCTATTACAAAGGTGAAGGTGTCGCCCAGGACTATGCCAAGACTCTCGAGTGGTTCACCAAGGCTGCGAATCAAGGAAATGCAGTTGCTCAGAACAACCTTGGTAACTTCTATCACAATGGCAGAGGTGTCACCAAGAGCATCGAGACTGCCCGACACTGGTACCGTAAAGCGGCTGACCAGGGTAACATAACCGCCCAAAACAACCTCGCCAAACTAGGCGGGGGCTGCAATATCCAGTGACCCCCCTCTATATTCTCAATGTATTGCACCGCCGTTGCTGCGATTTGTATCCGTTTACGAGAGGTGTATTGATCCAAGGCAAATGGTCATCAGTACCACGCGATACCCGGCAATGGATGAACTAAAGTAAGCAAGCAAGCTCGTGCACCCTGTTGCGGCTCTCACGGGCTCTCCACCCTACACGACGAACAATGCCGAGCTTGTGGATCCCAAGTTATTCGATGTTTCTTTTGGTTGATGAACACCATCAGTTGTTATGGGTAGCATTGTGTGTATACTTGTATGCGTTGAGTTTGAAAAACATCATCAATCAGCCGATATTGACCGATCGTAGCCACTCTGCAAGTCCATTGATTGGTATCTTGGTGTCTGGGCTGTGTTCGAATGAGTGCTGGGCGATATCGGGCATCGACGAGGTTGTTCTGACTTCAGTTTGGCTTTGGTGGGTGGCAGATGATGCTGTGATTGAAGCAGGCTCGTTCATGCTGGCCATATTGACGGAGACAGGAAGGAAGTGGGTGATGGCCATGGCGATGGACAGGAGTCAGAGGGACGAGGTGGAGAAGCAACCCAAGCACTGGCAACCCAAGTACTGGCACCCAACCCTTGGCAATTGAAAGCACACCACAGCACACATGCATTGATGCTTTCAGTGATGTTCCGCATATTTTGTGAGGTCGCTCAGCCGCAAGGACACCCTGCTCCCGTTCAAATGCGGCACTGCCATTGAGTTCCCACCGGATGATCCGACGAGCCCGCTTGGACGACGTTTGCTCGCTGCCATCGACTACGAATACCACGAACGAGCAATGAGACCCGCCACTCCCACTCACACTGAGGTGATGGACATGATCCGATCCATCATGAAGACTCGCGAGGATCAGACCGACATCATGCCGGACTTTGGTTCCCTTGGCATCCCTGGTGGCCATCCAAATCGAGCCCAAATGGAAGCTCATCTTGGCCACCAACCACATCCCAAACATTGTCTTCACCTCCGACCCGAGCCATGCCACTTTCAGACGCATCATCATCATCATCATCATCATCATCATCATCATCATCATCATCATCATCATCATCATCATCATCATCATCATCATCATCATCCATTTCCCACCAGTTTGTTCAGAAGAAACCAGGACTCATCCTGGGCCCAACCAACTTCCAGTGACAGCTCCCTGGAATCAAATCCCCACGGATGCATGGGAGTGTACATTCATCGGTGAGCTGATCCGACGATTTCCAAATGCATTTGATCCCGGCAGACCCATCGACTCTGAAGTCTTCATTCCCAGCGAGGTCCAGGCATTCACACACTCCAGCATCACCAACCAGGACTACATGGCCTCAGTACACCATCACACGATTGGAAAGCTCCACCCAGACGTCTTGAAGAGCTCACTCACCGCCAAGAACCTCAGAGTCCATGACGGTGCTGCCATTGTGGCCATCGCAGGTCCCAAGGCGATCGAGTGATGGCTGAACACTGCTCCATGAGTCGTGTGCTGCATGGTCCGTGTAGTAGATTGAATAGTGGCTGTTGGGGGTGTGCATCCGTCAAGACTCGAGCACAGAGGGAGTGGGAACTGGACTGGGACACCCGAGTGGGAGCTGGACTGGGACACCGAGTGGGACTGGACTGGGAAACCGAGGGTCAAGAGCGAAGCCAAGGACGTATGATGGATTCAGAACAAGGATGCAAAGGAAAACAGGTGGCAAGACGAAGACCGAACACAAAATGTGACGACTCGTCCAGTGACCGACCGTGGGCATGAGGATGGCATGCACAGGAGCAGCAGATTGGCCGGATGTGGGGTTGGGGATTGCTGGGTGATTGCTGGGTGATTGCTGGGTGATTGCTGGGTGATTGCTAGGTGATTGCTGGGTGATTGCTGGGTGGATGTTGGACGTTGCTGGATGGATTGTTCAAGTCAAGTGCTGGATGATTTGTTGGATGATGATTCAATCAAGCCCCAGTCATATATGCTATGCGGTGTAACATCCACCGACCGACGATAGCTCAGTTGGTAGTAGCATCAGACTGTAGTGAACGAGCAATCTGAGGGTCCCCGGTTCGACTCCGGGTCGTCGGATTCCAGCCTTCTTGGCTCAGTTGGCAGAGCGTCTGCCTAGTAAGCAGAAGGTCA
>NW_026516606.1:0-13686 GCF_025602895.1 Polychytrium aggregatum
TGTTCTCTCGGATGATCTTGATTCCCTTCTGCTTGTCCTGCTGGGTACCCCGGCCGAGATAGTGCATCCATCCAACCATGTGCGTTGCGATGGGTGGATTACTGAGTCGGTGGAGTTGGTGCTGACTTCCTGCCAGTGGTGGAAGGCAACCTCGTCGCTCTGTTCGACACCATGGCCGATGAACGAGAACCAGCCGCGGAGCAACACGATATGGAGCCGACCATCTTCGCTGCCTTGATTTGTAGCCTTGGTGTACCACTCAATGGCTGCGTCAAAGTCTTGATCGACACCTTCGCCACTTTCGTAGCAACTGCCAAGGACAACTTGGGCCGGAGGTATTCCACGTTCTGCAAGCTCTCGATACAGCTCGACAGCCTTGAGGCGATCTTGGTTGACACCGAGTCCGTTGCGATAACATCCAGCCAGATGGAAGTGTGCCACGGAATGATCAACTTGCGTTGCCTTCTCCAAATGGTGGAAGATTCGCGGCGGGGTGGGATCCAGCTCAAACCAAGTCGGATATCGCTGCTCACCGATCTCAGATTGCAACACCCGAGCCAAGAGATATGATGCAGCAGCAGTGCCTTGTTCAGCTTGATCTTCGAGCCAGGATCGATCGGCTGTCTCTTGATCATCGCAGTGCAGGGAGAGTGCAACCTGGTCACTGGGTGTGAGGCCGATCCGCATCTGTCCATCTGGACGACAGAATCCAGCCTTCTGGCACCAGGTGAGGAAGCGAGGCACCTTGGAGCTCAGGAGAGACTGGGCTCGTTTGCACACTCGGAGCAGGGCCTTGATGGTGCTGTGGTCGAAGGCAAGCTGGAAGCTGTCGTTACAGCACACGATGGTGAAGATGTCTGGGTTGTGTTCGAGTGAGAGCTGGGTGATATCGGGCATCGACGAGGTTGGTTTGGATTCATCTTGAGCTTGGTGGGCGGGAGATGCTGCTGTGTTTGGAGCAGGCTCGTTCATGCTTGCCATGTTGACGGAGACAGGAGGGAGGCAAGTGGGTGATGGCGATGGACAGGAGACAGAGAGGCAGGTTGTGGCGAAGCAAGCCAGACCCTGGCAGGCCAAGCACCACCACCAAACACACACACAAGCCTGGCTCGATCCGATGGTTTGCTGGCTGGAGTCGTTGTTGCTCAGGACATTGCCACAGGTATCGCCACATGCATTGAACATGGAATCAGACATGGAATCAGACATGGAATCAGACATGGAATCGAGTCTTCCTATTCACAGCACAGAGTCGACCAGACTCGGTCATGAAAAACAAATATGGAATGGGATTAGTGTGAGAGTGCGAGGTACAATCGACTCGAGGAACAACAATACTGGCCACATCTCAACCAGGCACGCATTGGAGAGTTGAGCGGGGTTGTGTCGTTCATTGGTGGGATGGAATGCGCAGATGTGACTCGGGAGTGAGGCGCGGGAGTGAGAGCGGGTGCAAGCATGGCAAAGGGTGTGCAATGGAGTCAATGAGAGGCAGGGACCATTGGAAAGAGAGTGTGTTCGCAGATCGCTCATAATCTCCGCTCCTTGGGCACCACTGGTCGCCACAGCCCTTCAAGATGATCGTGGTTGTGGACAAGTCGCCATTCATGTTTGACTATGGCGAGGGTGACTCGACAGTGTTTCGCAGGTTCAATCGAGCGGTCGTCACCAACCCGCAGGATCATGTCCTCAACTCCAGCGAGGTGCGAGTACTTCGACACTGATGCCCTGGTTGAAAGAGCCGAGTGGGCAGCGGCATTGCTGGGCATGCTGGTGCGTCGCTACAAGCAGACGATATCACCATCATCCAGCCCATCGGTTGAGTTCGAGTGCTGCCCTGAGACTGTCACCAAGGCCACAGTGGTTGCTATCCCCAGTACAAGCCCCGCTCCGAGTAGATGGCGCCCATGAGGAGGATTGTCGAGCGAGTGCGAATAGAACAGCGACAAAGACAAGCGCAGGTGGCATGCTGTGGCTTCGTGCTGGGTGCGCTGCATCAGTACAGCCATCGGTCAAGTTCACCAGATGTTCTTCCGTGCTGGCCTCGCTGTACTCAATCCCCTCTACCTCCTCTGAATCGTCGTCAGTGGCCATGTTTTCTGGGCAAAATGCTCGAGCATCGCCTGGGCGTACGTGAATCCTTGGGCTGCAGCCTTTGAGAGCCACTCGTCCGCTTTCTGCTTGCTTGCCGTCGAGTGGTTCATGTGTACTTGAGCACATGCTCAATGATCTCTTCGTGGTGGTCAAACACACGACCCTGCATGTAGCAGAAATCCAGGTACGTTGGCTCCATCGGATATCCAGCAGCTGCTGCTCCAGGGAGAAACATGAACACCTGTTGCCGTCTGATGCGATGTCGTGGCATGCATTCTCGTTCCGATTTGGTGTCGGTCTCATCCAGCACAATGGCCAGAATGTACATCACAGACACGCTTCCCCTCTCGTTGTAGGGAACAAGCCAGGAGAACTCGCACTTATCCTCGTCTCGGCAGAATCGAGTCAGCCTCGACATCAAGAATGGCTTGGGGCACCTGCACACGAGAAGGAGCTTCTCGATTCTGGCAAAATTCAGAGACATTTGAAAGTGCTCGTTCATGAGCAATGTCGAAGGCAATGGGCCAACAGGCGACCAGGTGAGTCGATCATGGAAGTCATGGTGGATGGGATGTGGGGAGGTGAGGCTCGTATATACTCTCCGTGTTGGTGCAGTTGGTACGAACGAAATGGGACGATTCCCAATCCCACAGCTCAGAGCCGAATGGGATGGCTTGCGCCCGACAAGTTGTGCCCATTCGAAGAGATCACCTCGGCAACATCCGTGTCACCCTACACAGGATGATCATGTTGTGCGCCGTCATGATGTGGAATGCCATTCTGGAAGATGGTGACTGCTTGTTCGGCTGCCCCAATCATTTGTGTGAACCTTGTGTTCGTTGGGCTGCCATCCACGCGGTGTGGCTTGACACTGCGCATGTGGCTGCGTGACCATTGCGCAGCACATGCAACACGCTCTCGTGCTCCCATGTTTCGTGTCACTCTGTCGGATCATGCGTCATGCTTCGCCACCTCTATGGAGCTTCAAACAGCCAGAATAAAAGGGGCGAGGCTGCGGAATGGAAGGCTTGTTCCTGGGAGACTTTCCTGCTTGATAGCCGGTCTTCCACAATCATGCCAATCCTCGAAATCACCGTCGTCGCCAGTGAAATCGCTGCACTCGCCCACCATTCCGATCGCTCCCTCCAAGGCCTCGTCCAAGTTGTCTTGGCGTTCCTCGCCGCTGTCCAGCAGGCGGACGAGAGCCAAAAGTCGTGGGGCTTCCTGGCCCGTCGTTCCCGCGACATTTTGGTCGCTCTCTTGCAGTCTCGAACCGATACCCCTGGATTATCCTCGCAAACGGACAGGCTCACCGCCTTCTTCAATACCATCCAGGAATACTACACCAACGAGGTCCAGGCCCTCCACAAAGTCGAGCGGGTCTTCAGGGCCAACAAGATCCGCCGCCGAATCGAGCAGTTCTGTCGAGAGCTCAGTGTCCTCTGGCAGGGTGTGAAGCTGGCCCTCAACATCAACAGCAACGACATGCTCAACGAAGCTGACCTCCGCCAAGCTGTCCAGCACGACGACGCCCAGAACCAGGCCCTCATCGCCCAAATCACCACCCTCCTCCAGCAGAACAATGTCGCTGTCTTGGACCAAGTGGACATTCGTCTGAACCAGCAGGAGTGGAAAATCCGCCAAGCCACCGACGCCATCCAGAACCTCCTTCAGGAAGGCGACGTCACCCAACGAGTTGTCGAAAAGGCTGTCGCTCCGCTCCTCCACATGTTACAGAACCAGTCCTCGATCTCTCGCTCCATGAAGCACGAGCTATGGCGCATCCCCGCCGGCTCTATCACCAACCGCTCCCTTGAACCGATCGCCCGCGGCGGCTTTGGCGAGGTCTTCACCGCAACCTACTATGGTTCGGATGTTGCCGTCAAGCAACTCCTGACCAGCTATCACGAGACTGAGATTGCTCAGTTTCGCCGTGAAATCGAAGTCTGGTACAAGCTGAGCCACTCCAACGTCCTTCCGCTCCGAGGTGCATGCGATACTACCGAGCGTCCTTTCATGGTCTCGCCGTTCATGAAGAACGGGACCCTGAAGCGGTACATTTCCGATCGCCAGAACCCACGCTCGCTCGACGATCGCCTCCGCCTCGTGTACGAGGTCGCCTCAGGCATGGCCTACCTCCACGGCAACGCCATTGTGCATGGAGACCTCAAATCGCTAAATGTCCTGCTGGATGGAGAATACCGCGCTGTGATCTCGGACTTTGGCATGGCCCGCACCAAACATACTTCAGCCTCTTCCACCGCTCGGCCGGACCAGTCGGTCGGTGGAACGCTGGACTATATGGCCCCGGAGATGCTTGACGACGAGAATCCAAGTGGATCCTCCAAGAAGACCGACGTCTTCGCCTTCGGCATCATGCTCTACGAGGTGCTCAAGAACGGTGGCTACATCTGGACCTCAAAAGACGGCCAACCTCTAACCCAGCGCGCTATCGAGCGGTTGGTCTGCAACGGCCGTCGACCTGCCCGCTTCGATGGCATCCCCGACCAATACTGGTCGCTCATCGAGCAATGCTGGCACCAAGACCCCACCGAACGCCCTGCCTTCAAGGACATTATGTCGATTCTCGCTGCCTTCAAGGATGTCACGCCGCCTCAACCCCCAATCGGCAGCCCCCGCACTTTCTCCAACCTCTCCCAGCAGATGCAGGGCTTGAGCGTGGACCGCTCCGGCTCGCGCTCCTCGTATAGTCCCTTCAGAAGTAACGATGTCGGAGTCAATCTGCAGAACTCGGGGGGCTACCCACGCTCGCCGAATCTCGATCACCTTTCTGGTACTCAGCGCGTCGTCGACCATCTCCAATACTCTGGCTCTTCCTCCCCAGATTCACGCTCCTCTGGGTACGCTGGCTATGCCACACGCGTTTCGGCGCCCCCTCGTCAGCCCGAGCCCTCGACCTTGGCCCAGAGACTCGGCACCAACTTTGGCGTCCCCCGGGCTGTGATCATGGGCATCCAGCGAGGTGACGCAGAATCTCATATCACTGCGACACGCCACATCTCGAACGGCAAGCCAGCCAACGATCCTGCCTGGAAGGCTGCCGCCGAGTTGTATCAGACGGCCGCCGACAAGGGAAACGTCGAGGCCGCATTCGAGCTTGCCTGGCTGCATTTCACCGGCATCGGCGTGGCCAAGAGTGACACTGAGGCATTCGCCTACTGGCAAGCGGTTTATCAGCAAGCATCCGACGCCATCATGAAGCCCATTGCCACGTTCATGATGGCCTGGTGCTATTACCTCGGCCGTGGAACTCGCCAGGACGAAGTCAAAGGAAATAAACTCCTTTGCGAGAGCAAGACGACAGAGTTTGGGTTCGCTGCCATCACGATTCCTGATTATCTTGCCTCGTCTTTATCTGAGGCCGCCCAAAGGTTTTTTCAACTGAACCTGCTCGGCTTTGACCACGATTGGCTCTGCAAGCACATGATAGCCAGATGCTACATCGGCGGGTTCGGAACCAGCAAAAACGAAGTCGGAGCTGTGAAAATATTGCTCGAACTCTCGGCACAGGGATACTGCGCAAGTCAGTGCGTTCTTGGAAGCTGCTATCAAATGGGCTATTGCCTGCCCAAAGATGGCACAAAAGCATTCGAGTGGTACAGAAAAGCGGCGGACCAAGGATACGCTATTGGTCAAATCAACCTCGGCTTCTGCTACTACAAAGGTGAGGCTGTCGCCCAGGACTACACCAAGGCTGTTGAGTGTTACACCAAGGCCGCCAATCAGAGGAATGCATGGGCTCAATTCAGCCTCGGCGACTGCTTCTACAACGGCCAAGGTGTCGCCCAGGACTACGCCAAGGCTGTCGAGTGGTGGACCAAGGCGGCAAGCCAAGGGAATGCAGATGCTCAGATCAACCTCGGCGGCTGCTACTACAACGGTCAAGGTGTTACCCAGGACTACTCCAAGGCCGTTGGGTGGTTCACCAAGGCCGCCAATCAGGGACATGCAGTTGCTCAATTCAGCCTCGGTGTCCGCTACTACAACGGCCAAGGTGTCGCCCAGAACTATGCCAAGGCTGTCGAGTGGTGGACCAAGGCGGCAAGTCAAGGGAATGCAGCTGCCCAGTGCAGCCTTGGCAGCTGCTTCTACGACGGTCAAGGTGTCGCCCAGAACTACACCAAGGCTGTTGAATGCTACACCAGGGCCGCAAACCAAGGGAATGCTGCTGCCCAGTGCAGCCTCGGTATCCGCTACTACAAAGGTGAAGGTGTTGCTCAGGACTACGCCAAGGCAGTTGAGTGGTTCACCAAGGCCGCTATTCAGGGAGATGCCAATGCCCAGGATTGGCTCGGAGATTGTTACCGTGACGGCAAGGGTGCCTCCAAGAACACCGAAGCCGCCAGATCCTGGTACCAAAAAGCAGCTGCACAAGGCAACACTAACGCTCAAACCAGTCTCAACAATCTCAGATAGTCACCTGCCATCCCATGTAGCACTCGCTCCTCTTGGGACTTGCCAATAAAAGTATTCTCCACCATCTATTCTCCCCTGTTGCCCTTGGTATGAAGGGAGCGTCCGTATGTGTTGGGATCAGCATTCACGTTGCCGAGCAATTTACGCATCCAGCTCTCTGAGAGCCCCTTGACAGTGGATTCCAGTTGCATTCGCACACCCCAAGGCCATCCCCTGTTGCATCGCACTCATGAAGAGATTTTGTGGGTCGCTGTGTAAATGACACACATGGCACCTTGATTCACTCACACTCAAACAACAGACAGCAGTTTTGGACTGTGCCAAGTGACGCTTCACTCGCGAGCAACGATTCCAATGCATTTGAGAAAGCCAATGGATTCCAAGAATCCTGGTGCACCTATATTAAATTCGGGAACTCCCATCCTTACCTGCCACCTCAGCGAACCGGGACTAGCAACAAAAGTAACACAGGCAGTCGTATTGCATAACCAGAATAGTCTCCAATGGGTGTTTACCAGGCTACACCATGTTCCTACCAAGAATCTCCTCGATGCTCACGCTTCAACAGTATGGTGTGGGCCGTTGATGTCTCGATCTGTCTTCAGCTCACATTTACCACATTGACGCTCTCAAGCTGGCCCATCCCGGTCTATCCAAGTCTGACAAGGACCAGTGGAAAGCCTTGGTCGACGCCATCCCGGTCCCGCGTCATGGCAAGTGCCCCTCCTTCTGCCACATGGCCCTGACCCAGCTTCGATATAGGTATTGTAACCTCGACACCCGAGTGTTCCCTGCCACACACTGATCAGTACCGAGAAGTACGCTTACGAGTTCCTCGACGGAATCATCAACGAGTTTGTCGAGAGCCTGGCCTCCAATCTCGCCAAGTGCGCGGCCATGAAGGCCCGTGGTGAGAAGGTCAAGCACTTCCGCTTCCGTTATCTGAGCAAGAAGCGATCCACCTCCGAGTCCTGCTACATGAGGAAGCGACTCTGGGGCCCTGTCCAGTCCACCTCCAGCTTCTGGAACCGAGTCAACATCCGCGAGTTCCTCGGCATCACTCCTCCTGGCGCACAAGACACTCCCGTGCAGCTTCTGCGTCCGCCTATTCCACAGCCTGTGGATGCTGATGGCGACCGCATGCTGTCCAGAAGCATGAAATGTGTCAAGAAACCACCCAAGCACAGCCGGATGGAAAGGAGATTCCTTCCCGCCTCCGTGCCGACGGGACCATTGAGGATCGCCGACTGCAGCTCCCCTTCCTCTGCGACACTCGCATCATGCGGACCAAGACCGGCACGTTTTACATTGTGGTCTCGGAGCCACTTGTCCGTCCGGGCGAAAGCCAAGCCCAGGACACGGGACGAGTACACGAGCAAGACATGCACTCGGTGCGGGCACATCAAGCGGGACTTGGGAGCAGCCAAGGTGTATCATTGCAGGGAGTGTGGGTTGATGATAGATCGCGACATCAATGGGGCTCGTAACATTCTGTTGAAGAATGCGAGCTCGGAGGACATTCTTGGCGAGGGCATGGTGTAGCCTCGCAAACACCCCTTTGAAGCCTATTTCCACTTTGTGCATTACGGTGAGCTGTCTTACTTTGTCGCTTTCCCAGTTCGCTGGGGAGGCGGGTAAGGATGTTGTTATCATGAATTCAATATTGGCATATTTGGTACGAAGCGCAAGACCAACACACGCGAGCGACTTGCACGAAGCAGGACATGATTTGGGGGTGTCGGGCCTGGTACTCCATCGTCCTCGACAGGGATCATCAGTACTCTCACTTCTCTCGTAATGGCAGGCAAGTGATTGAATTCCCCATTGGGCTTGTACTGCTGGAGCAGCCTGAGTGTCGTCTTGAGCACCACCATGGGGCAGTCGCCGTGATCGGTCGTGAGAGCTGGGATCGCTTTCCTGACCAACGCAAAGTGTGGGTTCATGCCACTCGGGTGGGCAGGTTGCTTCGAAAAGTCAGCCAGGAAACGAACCGACCATGCTGCCAAGGGCCTTCTTGATGAGACACAGCAGATCCTCCTTGCCACTGAGCATTTTGTCTCCCAGCCAGAACAAAGCGAATGTCAGGGTGCATGAGGCAAAGATCAAGCACAGGGCCAGGAAATCCAGCAGGTACTCGAGGACATTCCCTTCGCACCCCACATTCCCGGACAAGAAGTGCATCACTTTCACCGTGGATGAACGATCGGCGTAGTCGTCCAAATATTCTGGCGAGAATGCAAAGGGAAGAGTGGAGGCAAATCTATCACCAGCACGAGCGGGACGGGTCTGCATGGTCATCAAGTCGAGCACGGTGCCATCGTTGAATACCACCGAATCATGGCACTGTTGATCTTCTGCCGGAACCAGGCACTCTTGTGGGAAGGTGAGATCATTTGTCTCCACTCATCTGCATGTGTCTTGACGAATCTGCGATACATCGTTGGAGCCAGCATCATCCCCGCACTGCACACCTCGGCAACATGGGGGAGCAACTCCAGGCGATCGCGATAGACTGCCAAGACAGAATGACTAATGCTCTGGAAGGGACCGCTGGGATAGTCAAAGATGGCCATGAAGGCCTTGAAATGCGGGGCGATACGCCAGATTCCATTGCAGTTGCAGACCAGGCACGCTTCTCATCGAGCCTAAAGAGGAGGGGACTTGATCATTGTCCAGCACAACCATGAAGACACTCTCTCGCATCTCGCAATGAAAGCCTCCTTCATTTGGGCGGCCTGGGTCGGGGAAGCACCAAAGGGGACACCATCGCTATCGGCGCGGGCCCACAGCGCAATGAGGCGATCAGACCCGGAGGACATACTGAGGATGTGGGATGGGTTGGATCTCTGAGCACTGGTGGAGAGAGAGAATGAGATCTGGCCAGGGCATTCGAGGATGCTGCCGCGCCATGATCGATCAGCCCGAACGACCACGAAAGTCGCAGTTTCGAATGCTCAATCGGGGTGAACAGCCCGAAACAGCCCGAAACACTCCATATGGACAGCCGAGAACAGCCGGGGAACAAGCTTCTACAGCCGAGCTCACCAACCACACCAATACCATGGAGAGAGGATGGATGGCCCGTTACTGGCGACAACACATGGAGAGCGGTATGGGCTGGATGCGTGATCGAAGTGGAATCGAACCTGCGACCACGCCATATCAATCCGGCTCCATTGACACTGGCTGGATCCCATTCGAGCCAGCACAAGAAACAAGGTTTGCCCAGCCCGATTTGGCATCCGCTGCGCTCGTGTGTCGCGCATCTGACACCTGTATCGCCACCGTGACACGGGTGGCGAGGCTTGTACAGCGCTTCGCCTCCAATTGCCAGGGTCTGGTTTGCTTTTCCATAAATCCTCTCGCCGTCTCCCGCTCATCGCCATCGTCATCGCCCACCCGCTTCTCACCTATCCCTGCTGCCTCTCGTATTCAACATGACCAGCATGAACGAGCCTGCTTCAACCACAGCATCATCTCCCACTCACCAATCTCAAGCTGAAGCCAGAGCAACCTCGTCGATGCCCAATATCAACCAGCTCTCACTGGAACACAACCCAGATATCTTCACCATCATTTGTTGCAACGACAGCTTCCAGCTTGCCCTCGATCACAGCACCATCTCAACCCTCCTTCGAGTGTGCAAACGAGTTCGCCCTCTCCTGAGCTCCAAGGTGCCTCGCTTCCACAGCTGGTGGCGGAATGTGGGGCTGTGGCGTCCAAATGGATCGCTGCGGTTCGCACTCACACCGAGCGAGCAGATTGCCCTCTCGCTGCATTGCGAATACGAAGGCATAGCCGACCGATCCTGGCTTGATAATCAAGCCGATCTGGGCAATGCTACTGCATTGTTCTTCTTGGCGTGGATCCACCAAATCGATCTCGACAGCCAGCAGTCTGTGAACAAGCACAAGCAGGAGGCCATCTGCCAGCAAATCTTCCTCTATCTGGAGAATGCAGCCAAAGGTGGCCATTCAAGGGCCCAGTACGACCTAGCTGGGTTTTATCTCAACGGAATTGAAGTCGACAAAGATCACACCAAGGCCGCGGAGCTATACCGTGGTCCTGCAGATCGTGGAATTCCTCAGGCTCAGGTCGCTCTTGGCCGATGCTACGAGATCGGCAAAGGTGTCGAACAAAGCTACGACACGGCCATCGAATGGTATTCCAAGGCTGCCGACCAGGGCAGCGAAGACGGTCGACTCCACATCGTGTCGCTTCGTAGATGGCTCTCGTTCATCGCCCATGGTGTCGGACAGAGCGATGTCGATGCCTTCAACCACTGGCAGGAAGTCAGCACCCAATCCGACGATCCAGTCATCAAGTCGATCGCCACCCACATACTTGGCTGGATGCACTATCTCGGCCGGGGTACCCAGCTCAACAAACAGCAAGGTGTCAAAATGATCCGAGAAAACAAGTCGGATGAGTTCCCACTCGGAGAGGATGAGGCCCTGGCAGTTACGGATGGGAACAACATCAACACTGACGCACCCGCAGCATTCAAGTTCTTCAAGCTCTGCCACCCGAGATCGGAACATGACTGGCTTTACCGGCATCTCATGGCTATTTGTGTGTTTCTTGGATTCGGAACCAATCGGGACCCGGAGAAAGCAGCGGTCATCTTTGGGCAACTCGCCAACGACGGCCACAGCGACAGCCAGTTTTGGATCGGAGTGTGCTACTTGAGTGGCTTTGGAGTTTCGGAGGACTATGAGAAGGCATTCGAGTGGTTCGGCAAGTCTGCCGACCAAGATAACTCGTATGGGCAGTGGTGTGTTGGATATTGCTACTACTTGGGAGAAGGAGTGCCCCAGGACGGCATCAAGGCGATCGAGTGGTTCCGCAAGTCGGCCGAACAGGGCAATCGATACGGACAATATTTTCTCAGCGTCCTCTACCAGGATGGTGAAGGTGTCCCTCAGGACATTGACACCGCCATTTTCTGGCTCTACAAGGCTGTCGAACAAGGATACGAAAGTGCCATCATCAAACTCTTGCAACTCGACGAGTAGCTCTGATTCCCGAGTTCCTTCGGGCACCACCTCCAATCATCCTTGTCGCAACACTGATCATACTATCCAAGCAACCAAGATGTCCTTGCCGGGCTCCATGATGCCAAACAGAGGTCTTGCAATGTAGCGCCGATGAAACAACAATGGCATAGTTGCGTTGTGATGGACATTCAAACATTCCAGTATTCGTGACAGCGCTGCCCCATAAAAATGGCTGAAGTTGATCCACCGAGATAATCATCGCATGACTTGACAGTGACAACGACTAGATGCACCTCGATTCAAGGCCCAGAGGGTCGGACAAGTCATTCAGGGGCGGACTCACACTGCAGGGAACCTGGTGGAATTGATATCTGGTTGCTTGAATTCAATAAAATATGCCGAGAACCCAATTGCATTTTGACTGAGTCGTCGATACGTTGGATGAGAAACTTTATAATGGCCTCAGTATTTTCCTTCTAATATGATTATTTGTTTACAATATTTGTATTGATTCAGGACAACCGACCATCCCTATCACAAAATCCCGGCAGTGGAAGAATAAACAGCTCACACACCCCTGCTGCGGCTCTCGCCGACTCTCCAGCCTACACGGCGGACCATGCGGGTGAACACTTCCTCCAAGAGGTCCCACAGGGACTCGCTGTCGTGGCCTTGTGGCCCTCAGCGCCCCAGTTACTCTGTCACTGCTAGGTGTGGGGAGAGGGCTGCCTCTCCTGCTGGTCGTGTGAAGTGATGTGTCCACCACTGTGTGTAGGTAATCCGCAGTTGAGGTGAAGTGCTCCATGTGTAGTCGTGCGAGCAGTGCGGAACAGTAAGTTCAGGCAGAAGGTTTGTGTCCGGTGGAGCCGCTTCTGTTCGTTCTTTGGGATGGCGTCGAGGGCGAGTCCATATTCCATCATCGGCCAGGAACGTGCGGTATGCAATCGTCAGTGTCTTGGCGTGAGGTTCCCAAGGGTCAGGCCCATCTTGGCCATGTTGGATGCTGCTTCTCTTGTCCTGGTCACCATTCGGTCCTGGCAGATTGTCGATGAAGGCGCTGAACGTGAGTGGGCTCAGCACCGATCCCTGGATCAGTCCTTTCCGGAGCCATGCTGGCTTGGATCTTCGGCCCTTGCTGACCATTTGGATGGATACCCGGTCAAACATGGCTTTGAGGAAGCCGAGGGCGATGCCGTTCATTCTTCGCTGCTTGAGCTTGGTCCACAGTCGCTCGCGCCATACGGTGTCATATGCGGCTTTGATGTCGAGGAAGATCAGAGAGTACTCCTCACCGTTCATCTTGTGGTGCTTGATCAGGGTATCCAGGGCGACGATCTGGTCAAGGGCTCCTCGTCTGGCTCGAAATCCGCCTTGGGCGACGTCCATGTCTCCTGCCTGTTCTGCCAGGAAGGGAAGCATGATCCTTTCCACGATCTTCCTGCAGGTCTGAGTGAGACCGATAGGGCGATACATGGCCGGGTCCAGGGTCGATCTCTTCTGTTTGTACACTGGGTGGATCAGCACGCTGTTCCATTCGCTTGGCACCACACTGGCCTTGAGCGCCGCCATGATGATCAGGCGGAGCCACTCGGCTATCACTGGTGCGACTGGTATGAGCATTTCGCTCTTGATCTTGTCGGACCCCGTTGCCTTGCGGCGTGGTGCCTTCTCGATGGTCTCTTGGATGTGCTCCAGCGATACTTCTGGGAGCCGGTTGTCGGGCGGCAGGAGGGTCGCCTCCGTGCTCAGGGGTGGTGGGGTTATACTTCTGTTGTACTCTGTCCCGCTGTCCTGCGAGGCAGAGGATACCTTGCCAAAGTGCACCACGAGTTTCTCGAGAGTCGGATCCGAGTTGTCAAAGAGATGTGATCCCTCTCTCCCCTTCCTCGTGCGCATCGCTCCGATGGTCTTGGTCATCTCGGAGCACTTCTGGGTGTCCATGGTGGCCATGGATTCCTTCCATGACCGTATGCCGTTCTTGCGCTTGAGCTGGGTGATGGCCTTTCTCGTGGACCGAAGCTGACGACGCAGGTCGTCCAGCTCTTCCGTGTCGTACTCGGGGGTCTGGGCGAGCATTCTGCTCAGGCATCGCCGTTCTCGTTCCAGGCGTCGGATTTCGGGCCCCTGTGTGCCCTCGATCCGACCAGGGCTGATGCTG
>NW_026516607.1:0-13621 GCF_025602895.1 Polychytrium aggregatum
CGATCCCCTGGACCCGTCTTCGCCCTTCAAGATCAAGTATCCCGAGACCAGCGCGGTCACCCGCACCGGCCGCAACTGATGTCCGATGCGCCACGGCGATGGTGGGTTCGGGACTCTGAATGCCTCATAATCTTGATAATATCCCGTGTTTCGTGTCTCTTGTTCTATTTGGATCTATCGTCTCTACCTTTTCTTCCAGATGTGCCTTGTCTCCCGTTTCCTTTTCCTGTCCGTTGCTTTCTTTGGTGATCCCAGTGATGGATGGTTTGCTTCGACTGGCGTGTTAATCCGCTCCGCAACACGCTGTTCCATTGACTACCTCGTTGGCCATGTACCCTTGCACACATCCAAGCCAGGACTGAGTGAGAGTGTTGCAGAATACAAGTGGTTCCTTGGTCTCAGCGCTGTTGACCAGACCAACGAGATCCTGGGGATGAACCAACCGCACGACCAACACGGCCGGATATACCATGCCATCGACGCGGAGGTCATGATGGATTGCCCTTGTTGCGTTCCTGGTCAATATCATTAGTTTACATGCTTGTACCGCGTATGTATTGGAATATATCGCGTCGATTGAATGGGGACACATATGGAAATCAGATCCTCTTTGGCGGCGAACATCATTCTTGATACTTGCCCAGGCGCTTCAGCTCGTGCTTTGCTTCCCACCACCCCTGGTCTGCTGACCTATGATACCACAAGACGGCGGTGTCGATGTCTTTGGCCACACCAAGACCATTCCTGAAGCAGTTTCCCAGCCGGACCTGTCCGTGTTGGTTGCCCTGCTCAGCCGATTTGCGATACCACTCGGCTGCCTTGGTTTCGTCCTTGGTGACTCCCCACCCGTTCCCGTAGCACGCACCAACCATCCACTGCCCGTACGAGTTGTCCTGGTCGGCTGCCTTGCTGAACCAGTAGAAACGCCTTGGAGTAGCTTCTCGGAACTCCTCGGTAATAGAAATAGCAGCATCCGGTCCAAAACTGGCTATCGCTGTGACCCCTCGTTGGCAAGCTGCTCAAAGATGCTCACCGCCGTGTCGCTTGTCCCTTCTTTGCCGTATTCGATTCCAAATTTGCAATTCAGACACAGGGCTGTGAGGTGCTTGCAGAGCCAGTCTCGCTCCGATCCAAGCTGACACAGCTTGAAGAGTTTGCGTGCAGCGGGTGAGTGGGAGCCAGGCGCATTATATCCGCCAAAGCATTTTCCATCGCCAAGGGAAAACTCTGGAGACTGGTTCTCTCGGATGATCAGGATGCCCCTCTGCTTGTCTTGCTGAGTTCCCCGGCCGAGGTAGAGCATCCAGCCAACCATATGGGTGGCGATGGGCTTGGTGATCCGATCGGTGGACTTGTCGCTGACCTCCTGCCAGTGGCTGAAGGCATCGGCATCGCTCTGCTCGACACCGTGGCCGATGAATGAGACCCAGCCGCGAAGGAATGTTGCTCCAAGGCGAGCACTTTTGTCGCCTTGACTGGCAGCTTTGGTGTACCACTCGATGGCGGTGGTGAGATCTTGCTTGACACCCTCCCCGTTCTCGTAACATTGGGCGAGACTGGCACTGGCCTGAGCGATTCCGCGGTTGGCACATTCATGGAGCAGCCCGATGGCTTTGGCGTGGTCTTGGTCGGCTCCGTGACCGGTGAGATAACACTTGGCCAGACTCAGGTGGACCATTGGATGGCCGGCCCCTGCAGCTTTTTCCAGAAGGCTCAGGATGCGGCCGTTTTGTGAAGATGGCGTGGAGCTCTCGGAAGCGGCGTCATCAGAGTCGCTGTCATCATAAGCGTCATCCGGTTCATCTTCACACTCTGCCCGCCTGTCGATCTTCAACAGCAGGAACCGAGCCAGGAAGAGCGAGGCGACGATGTCTGCTTGGTCGGTCAGGGCGGCAAGCCAAGAGTGGTCGTCGACGGCTTGATCGCCGAATCGGCGAGAGATGGCGATCATATCGCTCGGCAAGATCAAGTCGGGCAGCGGCTTGTCTGGGCGATACAGGCCATTTCCCCTGCACCAGCGGCGGAATCGAGTCTGCTTGGAGTTCAAGATCGGACCAGCCCGTCTGCAGATCCCAAACAGTGCACCGAGCTCGTTCAGCGTGAGCGACAGCGTGAAGCAATCATTGGAGAAGACGATCGTCAGGATGTCCGGGCCACAGCGGTGGTCAAAGGTGAGTCCCTGGGCCATGGCTTGCACGGCGGCAGATGGCAGTCGGAGGGGCAAATGAAGGATACCAGATGTGATGAGAGACGAGATGCCCCCCTTGGACAGAGCCATCGAGAACGAAAGTGTTGGGCTTGGACTGCGGATCCCTCGCGGACTGGTGCATGTGGCGACGATGCCGTGGGCCTGAGAAGCTTCCCTGGACACCCTCACGGTCGATGCCGTATCTGCACCAAGTGAAAACGCAAAGGCGAGGGCCATGTAGGACCCAGCAGATCCCTTGGACAGACGTGCGTAGGCGAAGAAGGCGCCTGGGATGCTCTAGTGGAGAATGGGTCGGTCCCAAGACGAAGCCGAAAGGGCCGGGCGGGTTGAATACTGACGGACATGCCGGGAGAGGTCGACAAGCTGCATAGCGAAGAACCCATCATGGAACAGGCCCTCGTCGACGAGTGAGCTGGTTTGGAACAGATGGTGCGTGACTCGATGTGGATTCTCGCTGGATGGAGACCAGACCTGGCGACTCGAGTACGATGTATGAGGCACTCGAGTATCTCGACAGAGAGAGCGAGGTGCCAGGGTCCCTGGGGTTTTGATGGCCAGTGTCTGGCCGTGAAGACGAACGCACAATTGAACAGGAGCCGGGCATTGGAAGCAGCAATCAGGCCACTGGTTCGGGAGCGCCGAGGCACTCAGCATCCGCATCAACAATTGTCAACAGCGGAGCCAGATGGACTGGCAAGGCTGGAGACCGATCAGGGCTTGACCAGCAGAACGAGACCAGAGCACGAGGAGGCGGTCGACTTGTGGGATGGCGTGCATATCTGCAGCCAGACACAAACAAAGATATAAGAGTGTCGAACTTGCACATGTGTTCCCACCGAGTGAGCTGATCGCTGAACCAACGGTGGAACTGCAAGCAGCTTGCTGGGCGAGGCAACAGCACAGTATCGAGGGCAGCCGAGAGGAAGCAAGGGCACTCATTCAATGCAATTTGGCAAGCAGCCAGGCCAAGCCGCCGTCTGGCTGCCCAGACCGACAAAGGACGCCCCTCGCCCTTTCCCCTCGTCATTTTTGTCTCGGTTCGCCCTTTCGGCTCCCTCCTCGCTCTCCTGCCCCCATCTGGCTTTGGCATCAACACCTTCGTCGCCCTCACCCCGCCTCTCCGCCATGCTCAGGGCCATCTCCTGTTGTTTTGGAGGGTCTTCAGTCGACGGCCGAGATGTCTCCCAGCAGACCCCTATCTACCTCTACCAGCAGACCCACCCACCAGCAGCCCAACAGAGCCAGCCTCCTGTCTCCGAGCAGACCCAGGATGTCGTCGCCCAATCTGCTGACACTCAAACCCAGACCCCTGTTTCCCAGCAGCCAAAGTTCCCTCCTCCGCCCGATCCGTTTGGCCCTTGGCTCCATCCCGTCGAGTGTCTCATCAACACTGCTCGCGATGAACCCGATGCCCTTCTGATCAACACTTACGAGAACGGTGCCTCGGAGCGACTCAGCTATCTCCAGGTGTGGAAGCAAGCCTATTCCATCGCCCAGGCCCTCAAGGCTCTCCCTGGCTGGAACGACGACGGCCACGAGGTCATCGGCACCTTCTGTGAGGCCGAATCCAGCTGGGCGATCGACTCGCTCGCCGTGTGGATTCTTGGCAAGTGAGTATCTCTGGTCTGTTGCAGCGGTGTGATGTTGGGATGTGGAGTCGTGAGGATGGGCTCAGGCAAGGGACATGTTCAACCCTTGCTCCGTGCCATGTCAAGGGTCGAGTCTCACCTGTCCTTTGAACTCCATCCAGGAAAACACTCAACCTTGCTCTCAACCTGCCACCTGCAGCCCGCAGGGCCCTGTGCGAGAGGTTTGTGCTGGTTGCTATCGTGAGGATGAGCAGGCTGGTTCCTGCATCCTGGATTGAGCCAGCTTCTCTTCTGGGCTGGTCGACTGAGATCCTGACACTCACATCACCACCAACCGACAGACATGCGATCAAGTACATCCTCCACCATCGTACCAAGCCCGGCCGCACCGAAGGCGTGACATTGGTTGATGCCGCCACCTTCCCGGTGTTGGACAACATTCCACCTCCGTCTCTCAAAGTCTGTGAGCCTCTCGATGAGTTTGTAGCATATACTTGCACCTCCGGAACAACAGGTATGCGAGTGGATGTGGCTGCTGTCAAACTAAGCCCCAGCCACAAAGGTCGAGCATGGGCAGTCGAGCGCGGGATGGTGGCTGCGATAGTTACGGTAGATAGCGAATTACCTGTTAGAAATGTGTTTGACCTGTGTCTCAATCCTCGATGCTGCTCCTTGATCAACCCAAAAGGCATTCCGAAGACGTAAGTGACTCATGGCACTGCATCCATACTCCTCACTCAAATCGAATGAAGGATCTCACACTCAGCGGATTCTTTTGATTCTTCAGATACAAGTTCCCTCATACTGGCGCAATTACTGGCCGAGGTGCGCTGGGGCTCGAGTATGTGAGTTCCGGGCTGTGCCAGGTAAGACACACGGTTCTGAGCGACAGAGTTGAGCCATTCATGCATGAGAACTAACGCGGAATGGCAATCAGGCACCTTCGTTCGGTGTTACACTCTTTTTTTTGCTTTGCGCCCTGAATCTCAAAGGATCCGTTTGGTTTCCCGAGCCCACACCCAATACTGTGGACAAGGTTAAGGGCATCATCAGAATGCTGGATGATGGTGTGTGGCATTTGTATGTGGTAAGTAGTATGCATCAAAGGCAAGGTTCCTTCGTCCCAGTGCTGATGGATTGTCCTCTGATACAATCTTCACAGACGCCATCGTTCATGAAGATGATCATCAGTGTCGCTCAGACTCAGAATCCGAAAGTCAAGTGGAATGAGATGAGAAAGATCGGTTTGGGATCCGAGCTTGTGCCCGCAAACGTTGTTCAAATGACCAGAGATGTTTGTCCTAAGGCCGATATCCAGATCTTCTACGCATCCAGTGAGGTAAGAAGCCACAAATGGAGAATGCAGTCGACAATAGTAGGATGCACATGTGTCACATTCTCACACTTCTCCTTCCAATGCCAGTCTACCGTCATTGGGGCTGCCTCTCTTCTCAACTATCCGGCCAGCGTCACCATGATTCCAGACAAGCTGGTTTACAGACTCGTGAAGCCCGGTGTGCGCTGTATCCTCTTTGACGAAGAGGGCAACATTGTCGACCAGAAGGTCTCCAAGAGCGGCGTGCTTGGCTTTGCCGTCGACAAGGACCATCCCATCAAGGATCACCCGAGCTTTGTCAGTGCAAATCCGAATGACAAGCTCGCCTCGTTCGGCTTCCTCGAGGATGGCTCGCCCCGTGTCTGCACCATGGACTGGGTCGAGATGGTTGGCGAGAAAGAGTTCACTGTGGTTGGAAGGTGAGGTCGATGGCCGGGTGTTGCATCTCATTGATGGCGAGTGCATATCTGACATCCTGAGGACACATCCAACTCCTGCATCCCGGATACTCACGCCATCCATTCCCTCACTCCACACCATCACTCCAGATTCGACCAGAAGATCAAGGTCAACGGTGTCTATGTCGACCTCAACGCCCTCGAGGAGCTGGTCTACAAGCACATGCCTGATACCATCAAAGACTGCACCTTTGTCCAAACCATCGAGAAGCAGATCGTGATGCTCTACGTCGTTCGAAAGGGATCGGGCTTCAAAGTAACTCCCAGCGAGATGATCCGTCGCATCGAGGAACTATTTACCCTCGAGAACGTCGCCAAGTTCCCGATCCACAACGTCTTCGAGCTTTACCAGTTCCCCTTCAATGACTCGGGCAAGCGCGACCTCAAGAAGCTCAGGCGTTTCGCCGAGCATGCCAAGTACTTTGGCGAGTCGGTTATCTATCCAACCCTTGACATCGCCAACACTCCCCTGTCCCGCGCGGCCGCCAAGATCTCCACACTTGGCAGCCAGATCATCGACAACCCCGCCCTCGACGGCCGCAACTACTATATCGGCGGTGTCGGCTTTGACTCGCTGAGTGTCGGCCGTCTGGCCCTCGCCATCAAGGACGAGCTGGATGTCGAGATCTCGCCACTGATCTTGCTGTCGAACGGAATGACGCCGCTCGATGTCGCCCAGCTGGTTGTCGACATCCTCGACGACAAACCGATGATTCCCCCGACCGTCCATCTGGCTGCTGAGGCCGCCAAGCTCGACGATGCGAGTGTGACGGCCGAGGGTCTCCCTCCGTTTGTCTATCCCAAGGACCCTCGCGGCATCGTCCTGACCGGTGCCACTGGCTTCCTCGGTGCCTTCCTGGTCTTTGAGCTGGCCCACAAGTTCCCTCGGGCCAAGATCTACTGCCTGGTCCGAGCCAAGGACGAGCAGGAGGCTGTCGAGCGCATCATCAGCACGGCTCAGAAGCTGGTCCTCGATCCGAGCCAGAGAGCCTTCCTTGACCACAACCTCAAGTCTCGACTCGTTGGACTGTGCGGCAACCTGTCGAAGAACAAGTGGGGACTCTCGGACGAGCGATGGAAGGAGATCAGCGAGGAGACCGACATGATTGTCCACAACGGCGCCGAGGTCCACTGGCTGTTTGACTATGACAGACTCAGGGGACCCAACGTCCTCGGCACGACGACGGCCCTGAGACTGGCCACAACCCACCACCTGAAGCCGCTGCACTACATCTCGACCATCGGCACGATCCCGATGGCCAAGAAGGCAGACAAGCCGCTCGAGGAGAAGATCTACTCGGCCTGGAACATCTCTGGCGGCTATTCGCAGACCAAGTGGGTCTCTGAGCAGCTGGTCAACAAGGCACGATCCAGGGGAGTGCCGGTGACCATCATTCGCCCAGCTGGCATCGTCGGCGACAGCCAGTACGGAGGTGAGTCGAGTGTGGTGTGGTGTGATGTGGTGTGGTGTGATGGAGATGTCTCATTCGCTCCATGGACTGGCCATGAATCGATGGTCTCGATTGTCAAGTGCCACTCACCCACCAACTGACACCAACTGACACCTTCACACCCTCCATTGCTCCAGTGTCCAACTCTGATGACTACATCTGGCGATATGTCAAGGGATGCATCCAACTTGGTGTTGCTCCGTCGTATGCCACTCCCGTCACCCTGACCATGGATCCCGTCGACCACGTCGCCAAGGTGGTTGCCGAGATTGCCGGCTCTGAGGAGTCCCTGTCCAAGTTTGTGTTCCACATCAGCGACTCGGAGCACAGGTGAGGACTGTGTGATGTGGTGTGAAGTGTGATGTGGTGTGGTGTGTTGTGGTGTGCGATAAGGTGTGGATGGTGGATCCCGACTCTAATTACTCACTCACTCACCACAGTGTCCTCTCCGAGACCAAGCTGTTCGAGATCGTCAACTCCTTTGGCTGGCCCGTCCTCTTTGAAACTCGTGAGAAGTTCAAGTACATCCTTTCCACCAACCCCTTGTTCGACCAAAATGCCCTGTCCCCGCTCATGCACATGATGATGGACATGTCCTTCAAGCTCGACAACGCCAACACCCGCTCGATCTACCCGACTCCCTGTCCCTCGACTGTGCTGATCGCCAAGAAGTGTCTCAGCTACTTGAACCACGCCCACTTCCTTCCCAACCCCATCCAGCCGTCGAGCGAGCTCAAGGACGACGAGTATCCCGAAGTCAGCATCTTCACCCGCACCGGCCGCAACTGATCAGCGGACGGTGATTCAGCAATAGATTGATCAGGTCGTTTCTTTCCTCTTGTGCTCCGTACGAGTCTCTTCTTTGATTTTCTTTCCTTCCCTTCCTTTTCATCTATAAACGGCGGATCACTCGATTGATCCGCTCCCTTCGCTTCCATGATGTTGGTCTTTGGTCAAGTCCTGTCTGAGTCTTCTGATGTGAACACGATTGATTTGCTGAGACTGACTGTGACAGGACAGCGAACTTCCCAGACCGCACTGGGATTGCCTTCTGCGACCCAGTGTAGTCATATCGACGATGGGACTCGATCCTCGGATGATGGTTGTCGCATCTGTGGTTCGGGCACACCTATCCATTCCAGTGTCTGTCATCTTCCCAGACGATTTGGTAAGTGATCGCCACAGGTCGTCACGGACGGCGCACAGACACGAGTGAGTGAACGATCAGGAGAGAAGCAAGGACACAATGCAGGCCGAGAGGGAGAGCGACAGAGATGAGTGGGAGTGCCCGTTCTCATGTCTCTCCGAACCAGATCGCCTCATGATGGCCGATGGTATCTCGCTTGACCTCCGAATTCACCCGATCGCCGGGGTCACGGTGACTCAAACTCGGCCAGACTCCAAATAGGCTGGTTGAAGACAGGGATCTCTCTGTCACTGACCTTATCGCTCCTGTTGCTTGATCAAGGATTGATTCCTTTGTGGTCCATTGGCAGCCAGGGTATCCATAATTTGGCGACAGGATCCCGATCGACGAGGAATATTGGAGGGGATCAATACATCCAGCCGAGCATATGCGTGACAATGGATTTCAAGACGGGGTCGGTCGATTTGAGGCTGACCTCATCCCAGTAGTGAAGTGCATCAATATCCTTCTTCTGGACGCCAAGTCCGAGGAGGTGCATCCAGCCGAGGTAAAAGTTGGCCTCAACGCTCCTCGCCTCGGATACAGCCTGGAAGTATTTGGCTGCGTCTGTCCAGACTGAGTCGACCGTGGGGTTAGTGGTGGAGCGAACGCAAGTGATGGTCCAGCATAGCTCCACGTTCATCTCGCCCGAGAACATCTCGATGATTGAGGCTGCCGGAACCCAGATTGCACCAGAGCTTGGCAGAGCATGTGTGACTTGGGAAACAAGCTCAATTGCGGGCCTCGTTGCTCATGTCACGGGCAGCCCACTGAAGCAGCTCGGTCACTTGGTCCATGACGGCATTGTCAGCAGCTTTATCGCGAGCGACGATGCGAGCAACTTCGGCGCAGGCATCAAGATCTCCAGCGAGGGCTGCAATGTCCATGGTCTCGGTATGCCCGTCGATCGTCGCCACAGGAGACCGGCCGGGTGTATTCAAGACCATGCTTCCCAAACCAAC
Source organism: Polychytrium aggregatum (assembly GCF_025602895.1). NCBI lineage: Eukaryota > Fungi > Chytridiomycota > Chytridiomycetes > Polychytriales > Polychytrium > Polychytrium aggregatum. Next base: position 9,192 of record NW_026516607.1, read on the forward strand.
AAAATCAAAACGATCGCCAACAAAGACCGGACACAATCGCACAGCTTCCTCCACCGAAGCCAGTGGAAGTTCAGCAGGCTTCAGGCCGCCGATGCCAGAGCATAATGGGCACTCCCCCGCTATTTCTGGAACAACTCTGTACAGGATATGTTTGGCGGCGAGCGCGCAGGTTGGCAACCGCAAAGAACCCGCTGGCGCGACGAGCATGTGTGTTTCGCAAACATACACTCGCAGGCGACGAGAGAGAGGTCCCATGGGCAACCTGATCGAGCAAATGAGGGCCATTGCGGTAGGAGTCGCAGGAGTCAGTCGCTCCCATATCCATCAACGTGTCTGTGTAGGCCTCTATCGCAAAAGGTGGCCAGGCAGCATCTCGCGGAGGTTGTCGTAAAACTGAATGACTCGTTGATCAGCCCATATACTCTTGCGGTCCAGGTGGCGGATGCACAGCCCCTCCAGACTCCGGACGCGGCTGAGGGCGACATAGACCTGGCCTGGGGCAAAGCTTCCTCCGAGCTCCATTTCGACGGCATCCAGCGACATGCCCTGGCTCTTGTGGACCGTCAGGGCCCATCCCAGCTTCAGCGGGATCTGGAGCCGCGAGACGCGCGTAAAGTCGCAGTCCATTTTCTGCTCAAAGGCGTGGTACCCAACGACAAACTCCATGTCGGCGCAGGTCTGGAAGCGCACCACGGGGAGCTCGAGGGTCTCGCCTGTCTCGAAATCGCGCATGGTTTCAAACCCGGTGATGACGCCGCGCGAGCCGTTGACCAGGCCCTTCCGGACGTTGAGGTTCTTGATGAGAATCACTTGCGCTCCCCGCTTGAGCCTGACGTGTTTGTCGACATACATTGAACTGAGGGTGCGTGCGATTTCTTCGAGCGGCGGCAGCGGCGGCAATTCTGAGCTGACCGGGGTCGGGGCAATGTCGGCCGACATGCTCAAGCTTCCATTGTCGCTGATCGCTATGGGCTCCTCGTTGACATCGGGAGGCATCCGCAGCAGCCGGTCGCGGGCGCTAAAGACATGCTCTGGCCCCTCAATCTTGTCGAGACAGGACTGGTTGTACTTGGATGCCTGGAAACGCATGCTGCAGATACGCGTGGGCTATGGAGACAGGCATGTCAGTGCTCGTAATCGGGCCGGCAAGAGCCGCGTGAGTTAGAAAAGTGTGCTTATTGGACGGCATAGGACGTAAGCAACCATATGTCTGCCACCATGTTGGATATTCGGCTGCACTGCGCTCGGACCGTAGCTTAGGCGATCAAACAGCCAATATGGCCAATCCGCATCAACGCATCAACGCATCAACGCATCAACGCATCAACGCATCAACGCATCAACGCATCAACGCATCAACGCATCAACGCATCAACGCATCAACGCATCAACGCATCAACGCATCAACGCATCAACGCATCAACGCATCAATGCATGCTCCGGCTGCGGTTGAAACCTGAAAGGAGCTGCGGATCAGCCCACCTGAATGTCTTCCACGGCCGTCAATGGCCTTGAGCACTGCGAGAGTAGCTTCCAGGTCTCGTCATCGCACGTTCCCATCCGCAGGCGATCCAAAGCCGCGACAAAGCTCATGTCGCTCTGGCGAAAGACTTGCGTCAGGTAGCGAACTTGCAGTCCGTCCTTTTGCCCCACCCGCATCAGTTTCCAAGCCGGCGAGTCAAACAAGTACGTGATAATGGGCTTGTCGGTCTTGGCAAAGGTGTTCTTGTTCATGAGCGTCCGCAGTTCGTCCAGCTTCCGATCGTCCTTGGCCGTCGCGAAAGGCTGGTTTATGGGCGGAAGCTGGAAAAAGTCGCCAGTGATGATGATCTGGAGCGAAGAGAAGGGCTTGTGGGAGTCGCTGCGCTGGCGTGAGCCGCGGCGCTTGTTGTGGAGCGTCGAGAAGACTTGCTGAAAGAGATTAAAGTACATGGGGTCGACCATAGACGACTCGTCCATGATCAAGATGTTGGTGTTGGCATATTTGTTCATGCGCCAGGGCGACTGCCGGATGTACTGGCTGATGACCTTGGGGTCATTGGGCATTCCCGGGCTGATGCTGGTGAAGGAGTGCAACGTCTGCCCACCGAGCTGGAGGATCGATGGCCACAAACGTGTTACTGTCGGATGATGCGAGTGGACACGGATGCGTATGTGCAAGCAATCTACGGGCGCAGACTATGCTGCAGATTCGGGTAGTGCTATGGATCCACAGAAACGACCAGCTCGTTGGTCGTTGGAGATCAGCACGGTGGTGTGGTGCACTGAAGGCGGCAGCCTTGCAATACCCACATGCGTTGCCGCGATCCCCGTAGGTGCCTGAGCAAGTCAGAGAGGACAGCGATACGAGTGCGGGTCAGCGAGACGCAGCTTAGTGGAGCCAGAGAATGGGCTGCAGACCCCGTCATGGATGTCGCATGACAGTCAGACACTCCAAAGTAAACAGGATCTCGAAGCTTGCTTGTGCGAGGGCCCAAGACCAGGGTCGGATCCGTCTACCACTTACCGTCACGGCGACCCGCAAACCGTTCTGCTGGGCATATTCGATGAACTTTTTGAGAACCAGGGTCTTTCCTGTCCCTGCTTTGCCTGTGAGCACGCGCATCGAAGGAGGAGGTGGTGGATGAAATAGAGTCAATCGAGCGGCAAATCTCGATCGCCCACCACCCTCTCCCAACGGCGATACAACTATCGCACCGCAGTCCAAAAGGGCGAGTCAAGGGGACTGGGTCCACTTTGTGTTGTGCGGACGCACCTGAGAAGTAGACGCTCTGTCCACTCTTCATAAGATCGAGCAGTTCTTGTTGATCATCCGAGAGCGCAACGTCCAGGATCTTGTTCGCATCCTTGAGGGCTTCAGGTTTTTGGGCGGAGACTTTGGTGAGCTGCGCAAATCTCTTGATCTGCCAAGGTCGAGGAAGGTGAAAGCGAGCAAGGGCGAGCTGATTGAGTCAAGCGGCGCTGTTGGTGTGGATCGCGATGTCCAGACGTCCGAGGCATCGGAGTAAAGGTATCACGGACTCGAAAGCATCGTCGAAGTGGCCGGGAGAGATACAGATATGGGTTCTGATGGCAGCGTACCTCCTGACTGAGATTCTTCAGATCTTGCGAGACAACTGACGACGCCGGCCTGGTTGAGGGCGTTGGTGATGCTGTCGGCACCGCTTGAGCAGGTGCGGGTGCGGGTGCGGGTGCGGGTGTGGGTGCAGGACTCAGGGGATAGAGGGGCCGGCCATCCGGCACGGTTGATGCATGCTTGGATGCCCCCGAGACCATCGGGCGATGTGATGCGAGCTTGGAGGTGGGGTTCCAGATGACGGCCTGCGTTCCGGACGTCGAGATGGCTCTGGGCCGGTGGCTCGACGATGGCGGCGGCAACCAGCGGAGCAGCTGGGTGCCTGCCCAGCCCAAGCTCCGGCCGTTTTTCATGTCAGTGAGTGGAGGGCAAGTGGCCGATTGAAGAGAGGCCGGGTGACCCGGATGCGATCGGTTGTAAACAGCTGGCGAGGGCAAGAATCGGCGGCATGCGCTGGCAATTTCGACCCTTCACTGCCTGTGCTGCGCACGGGACATGCTCCTCTGGAGGGACAGCGCACCCAAACGGAAACAGTTTGGCTGGTCATGGCGGGTGTGGGTGTGCTCAAGACCTACACACAGCGAGTCCAACGAAACTGAGGCAACTCATTATGGCGACAAGGCAAGGGCATGTATCCAGTTTGCCAGGAGGCCCGCGCCACGCTCGACACTTTGGGCAGCTCGGGCACCTCGCAGGTGTGCACCGGACCACAGAAGCAAAGCCGAAATATGGGATGTAGCCCTGTTTTCTCTTGGCGAGCTAAAAAATATACTGAGTTTATCAGAAAACAGATAATGAGAGACACAAGCGATCAACAAGACTATGGGATATAGACACAGGGGGGATAATCAATAGGAAGGAGGAGGGGGGATCAAGGACGAGGGGACTCATCTCCGCACAAAGTACGGACGGGCTCCTCAACGCCCACATGACGCTGGCAAAGCCAAGCATAATAATGGCAACAAGAGAACCGAGCCCAAAGGCAGGACGCACAGGAGCAGCCGAGGTTGTTTGGGTGGGAGAGGTCGAGGCAGTTGGCAAAGTTGCTGTTGTGGCGTTGACGCTGGGCGACGGAGCAGGCAGGTCGCCGACGAAGGGGTTCTGGAATTGCGAGAAGGCGCCAGAGAGCCAGCGGGCAGCAGGCTTGACGGTGCGAGTCAGGGTGCCGTTGGTGTAGTCGACGGCGATGCATCCGAAGCGCTGGTCGTAACTTCCCCTGCACAAGCAAAAATCGATCGATGGTTGTGGTGTCAGTATCTGGGTCTGGTCTGGTCTGGTTTGGTCTGGTCTGGTTTGGTCTGGTTTGGTCTGGTCTGGTTTGGTCTGGTCTGGTTTGGTCTGGTTTGGTCTCATC
>NW_026516608.1:0-12915 GCF_025602895.1 Polychytrium aggregatum
ACTCGGCTGTTCGTACGCTTGATGTAAGTTGTCAATCCAGTGTCAGAATAGAAAGTGAAGCAGAGTCTCCGCGCTTGAGAGCAAATTGTGGAGCGGCGTAGCCAAGATGGATCAGATCGTCGGAAATCCAAGGCAAGGAGGGTAGAGGGGGGGGAGTTATGTTGCGGGGGAGCTATGTTGCAGGGCGGTACTGCGTCAAGCGTCGAACGTAACCACGTTGGCAGAACGGAGGCCAACGAAGGAGGAAGGAAGGGAAGACAAGGAGGGAGCGACCGATTCACACAACCAGGATCATAAGCAGAGCGGATGGATTTGGTTGAACTTGAGAACGTGGACCGGGGGTGCTGGAAGCTGTCGACGACGACGAAGGACACGCTTGAATATCTAGTTGCAGGCCGAGGATGAGGGGTTGACGTACAGATGGATGGTATATCACTGGAAGCTCGGACAGGGCAGCGGCACTGGGTCTTGGAGACCAGGGCTCAATGTCGGTCGCGAGGTCCGAGTTGAGTTTCGAGTTTCGAGTTTCGAGTTTCGAGTTTCGAGTTTCGAGTTTCGGGCAGAGGTGCCGGATATTTGCGACCGGTCACGAAGCAGCGAGTCAGACGACGTCCGATGGCAGGAATGAAGCGAGGCTGATATAACGAGCGAGTCCAGGGAAGGAAAGGAGACGACGTATGTGGATTTGGGACAGAGACAGGAAAAGCCAAAGTGTCGATATGGACAAAAGCGGATAACAGCTGGAGGGGGAGCGACAACTGGCACTGGAAAAGCAGCGGGAGGGCAACTTAACCAGGATCAGGCAGGGCTCCCAGGGCAAGGCAGGCAAGGGCAACGAAAATGGAGGCGGAGGAGGAGGCGATGGGAAGGACAGCGGTATCCAGGACGGAGAAAACCAAGGGCATAGTCATCAACGAGAACAGGAGCACAAAAGGAGGATCGGCGGGACAACAAATAGGACGGTGGAGCCACTGGAGATCGGATGGAACGGAGGGACAGAGCGTGCAAAGGAAGCGGGGTCAGCGACAGACGATGGGATGGGTTGGGCGACGGGTTGGAGGCGAGAGAGGAGTGCGCGAGAGAAGCGTGGGGCGAGGCAACAAGTGCAAAAGCAAGTGCAAAAAGCAAGTGCAGATGGAGGCAGAGCGAAAGCAAGATGGGGAGGACGGCCAGGATCCACAAATACTGAGCGGGAGGGCGGAACGAACAATGGGTGTGTTGGGGTCCGAGAGCGACAGGAGCACGGCCGCAAGGCTCAACGGCGAGCACCGGACGGGCATGGAGCGGGCATGGAGCGGGCATGGGACCGCAGGCCGAGGGGCCGACTGTGATGCGGATGTAGTTATGTGAGTGCGATGGGGTGTTACAGACAATCCAATAAAAAACGGGACACCCGGGTTTTTGACCATTCATCGAATATTTTGTTACCCAATGCTATCGCGCGCTGGCCATGACCATTCGCCACACAACCACTCTCCAGAGGAAAGTTTCACTCTCACTCTGCCACACTGCCATCCACCGAGCAGGTCTCTCACACAAGAGGGCAACACACCTCTACAAGTCCAAGCGACTGGATGAGCGAGTGGCACAGTTCAGGGACCAGGTCCGCTCCATCGACCCACGACGATTCGTTTTTGTCGACGAGACAGGGATCAGGAGATCCATTTTCCCTCTCTACGGATACTCACCGAAGGGTGCTCCGCTTCGCCAGCGCAATCACATGAAGCACAAGTCTGTCTCGGCTGCATTTGCCATCAACCACTCTGGTGTGCTGCATCGATCGCCGAGGATGGTCAGTGATCTTCACCCCACCTGCCTCGCCCGACTTCAATCCCATCGAGAACTTCTTTGGGATTGTGAAGCATCAGTACAGGAAGGCAGCAGCGCTGAATGCGTCTGAGGGGTTCAAGGTCGGGATGGTGACCCTGTTTGAGTCTGCCGTGCGGAGGGTGCTTCCAGATGTCTTCCCACGGCTGATTGAGCGAGCGATGCGCTTCTGGGGTTGAGTTCCCTCCAATCAAGCCGCCATTTTCACGCTCAAATCCCTGGCTTGAACCTCTCGGCGATTTTTGAACAGGGTCACTTCCCCAACCAGCCCGCAACGACGGGCTCCTGCTCTCGGGTATAAATGCCACACCTTCGTCCTGCTGCTTTCTTCCCTCATCTCGCCTTGATCTGATCATCGCGCCATTGTACGATAAAAAAAAGTCTTTGCTCTGACCAGTACCACTGGCAGGCATCCAGCATCCTCTGCCCCCATGCCTCCGAAGCGCAAGGGTACCGGTGATGGCCAGCCTCAGCCTACCAGGCCCAAGAAAGCCAAGTCACAGTCGGAGCCTGTCTCTGGTTCGTATTCTGACCCCACGCATGCTTGGTAGTCTGTTGCTCCGTCGCTCACCACCACTGCTTCTGCAGATCCAATGGATGTCGATCCCACCGAGCCTGGTCCATCTACTTCCTCGAGTACCGGCAAGCGATGGCGCCAGTGCGATGGCACCGATCACGAACGTTGCAACACCAGCAAGTGTCCAAAATACCGGCCCCTCAAGAGTTCTGTCGTCCCTCTCGTGGATGGAAGGCCATCCGCCCCTCAGTTCAGCTGCTTCAAGCAGACGATGGATGGCTGTTGTCTCAATCCCGCTCTCCGCGACAAGATCCAGGCCACCGTCGAGGCCATGACCCAGATCCAGTTCGAGGCATCCAGGCTGCTCAACCTGCACATCCTCCGGTGCATCGAGCAGGATCTTCCCGTCCCCGTCATCTCCAAGTCCACCCCTGCTTTCATCCGCCAATGCTTCACGATTGTCGAGGCCGATGCCCTCTCGACGGCCAGGGACAATGAGAAATACAACGAGCATCTGGTCGCTTCCTTTCGCGACTACCAGACCACTCGGCACGCAGACCTGCCTCCGGCCCCTCGTCTGCCTGATGGTGCTCACAGTCAGCTTCTCACACTGGCTGTCAATGCCTATGCCACCAACTGCACCACCCACCTCAACCTGGCTTATTGGAGACTCCTTCGCCGCTTCTGCGCTGCCGTCTTCCCAGCCAACAAGCATAAGCACGAAGCCATCGAGGCCTGTCTCGAGCTCTTCGAGAAACCAGGGCAGACTCCACCCAAGGCCGATCTCGAGTTCCTCTATCCAGACTTTGGCCACGTCCTGGACGAGTTTCGGTACAGCAGCGACCAGGACCGCTTCCGGGCCCTCCATCGCCTCTCACACCATGTGGGAATCCTCGCCCGAGACAAGATGGTCGACAATGTCCACAAGTGGATCGACTGTGACATGCCCGCCCTCCGAGTCACCGAGCTGCAGCGCCAGGCCAAGCTGGACAAGCTCACTACCCAAGGCATTCCCTCCGACGACAAGCGATTCACCACGGCCAAGTCTGAGCTCGGCACCACCAAGGCCAAGATCAACAAGCTGGCATCCAGGATCAAGTGGTGCCTCAAGCAGCTCGCTCTCGACACTCCTCCGGCCGTGTGCACGATGGTCCCTCTGTGCACTGCCAAGGCCAAGTATGTCAAGATCGACACGGTCACTCTTTGGCAACTCCTGGGTCCAAAGAAGCGCCTTGGACTCACCCGGGACAAGCTCAAGGATGAAGGTGATGACGGCATCAACAACCAGGATCGTCTCTGGCGCAGTTGCTTCAAGCTGCGTAGTTCCCTCTTCCAAGTGCGGGTCAGGGACAAGAAGCTGTTCAACTACGAGATCAGCACCGATGGCATTGGATGCACCATCGGCCTCGTCAAGTTTCTGCCTCGAACCGATCACACCGAGACCTCCGAGCCTCCTCCGACTGCCGAGCAGCGCATCCAGGCCCACATCGGCGACCCAGACCCCGATCGCACCACTTGGATTGGCATCGATCCTGGAGTCGGCTCCATCTTCACGGCGGTCATCCAAGCACCGGGCCACCAAGACGAGGTGGTCTCATTCTCGAATGGCCACTACCAGCACATGTGTGGCCACAAGTCCAACACCAAGTGGCACAATACCATGAAGTATCGACTCAGCATCGAGACCTGGATGTCGACCACCCCCTCGCCCAAGGTGTCGTCCTCGGAGGCTTTCAAGGTCCATCTCACCCATGTCCTGCGACCGGAGCTGCGAGTGCAGCTCGATTTCCACCTTGGCAAGAAGGCCCGTCACCATCGCTTCACGGGCCACAAGAGGCGCCAAGTGGCCGTCGACAAGATGTGCAAGGCCGTCCTGAAGCACGCCCCGATACGGACCGATGTGGTGATCGCCTTTGGCAATGCATCATGGCGACAGGGCAAGGGCTATGCATCCAGCCCTCGGAGGCAGCGGTTTGCTCAGTACTTTGAGCAATTCGAGCACCACCGACGCCGTCCCAATCACCATCATGGAAGCGTCAAGGTGGCCTCGACGAACGAGTTCAACACCACCTCGCAAGTGTGCTCCAAGTGCCTGGAGCCAGTTCGGTTGGAAGGACTCGATGCGCCCAGTGTTGCGAATTCCCACTTTGTCAGGAGCTGCAAGAATCCCAGCTGCCGGACAGTGTGGAATCGCGACGTCAATGCGGCGCGCAACATGATCACAGTATGCAGGTCGATTGTGGAGATCGGAGAGCGACCGGCGGTCTTCACTCGGAGGCTGCCAAAGTGATCTGTTTATTTCTTGTGGCTTTGCTTGACGCAAGCACAGCACATACTACCTGTTCATGGAAACGGCTATATTGTCCCGTTTTTTTCTGAATAAAGTGTATATGTTAGGTGGGCCGAGATCCGAATCGCACTCGTCCGGGAGTATGGGCTCGCAGTGCTCAAGCGAGGACGGCGGCAGGGACATTGGTGTGTCGTTGCATACGCTGTTGCATATGCTGTTGCATATGCTGTTGCAGATGGCATGTTCGTCACTTTGACTGGGCGAAGGCATGATGATGATTCGGGCGTTACGGCGAACTTATTGAAACGGACATCTTCCCACACGGATGACTTGGGTGGGTTGTGTGAAGCAGACGACTTTGATATACAATCTGCCATGAACAATCGCAAGTCCGGCCTGGCCAGAGACACCGAGCGCAGCACCCGCCACCGAGCGGCAATACTCTTGTCGCCACGACCGTTGGCTCCAGAGATCCACTCGCCGATCCATCTGTCGATCCATCTGTCGCTCCATCTGTCGCTCCATCTGTTGATCCATCTGTTGGCCTGTCGTTTGGCTGGGGCTGTTTGTGGGAATCGACCCAGGTGCCAGCTGCGCAGATCACCTGCCCTGCGCTTCCCCCGCCCGACGGCCCCCATTGGCCCGTGTGCTCGCCCGCCCATTGGCCCGCGGCGTGGCACGGGACCGGTGCGCTGCGCACGGGCTCCACGTCACGCAAGGCTGTTCTGTGCCGTTCTGCTCCGTTCTGTGCCATTCTGCCCGTTTCTGTGCCACCGGCCCTTGTGTGCTTTCCTCTTGCCGCCTGCCATTTCGGGACGCGCGTCCAGAGAGACGCTCTCGCTGACCTCTCGCTGGCCTCTCGCCCTCGCCCGTTATTTGTCCTTCGCTTTCTTGCTCCATCTCCATCTTGTTCATTCATCAACCAGCCGGCCCTCCAACTCCCCGATCGGCCTCCTCCGCCTGCCTTCGGTCCCCCCTCGTCGGATTCGTATCTTTGCAGTCCGTTCTGCAGTGACACCGGATTCTGCATCTCGCCCGTGCTCGAATCCCCGTTGTACTCGCCTGCCAAGCTTCTGCTCTCCCAGCCATCTCCATGATTCTCGATCGCCCTGCCTTGTCGGGCCATGTCGCCGCGGATTCTGGGCTGGCCATCGTCCGTGGCGATCCCCCGTCTGCCGACGAGGATGAGTTCATGTCTTGCTTTCTCAACGAAGATTGCTTCCTCCTCTCGTCAGCGGCGCTGGCCACGCCTCCGGACGATCGCTTACCCTCCGACACCCCCGCTTCTGATGACAGCGCCTTTGCATCCTTCTTCCATCCGTCGCCTTCTTCTTTCTCGACCTCGTCCTCGTCCCGTCCCTTGGGCTCTTCGCCTTCGCTCTCGCCCAAGGTCTCCCTCCCGTACACCATCCCTGTTCTCACCCAGCCTCTGTCGCCGTGCTCTTCGCTGCATTCGTCACCGCCTCCCATCGCCACACTGGACCATCTGCTCACCATCTCTGAGCCCACATCCGAGACAACGCCGCCTCCAGATCTGTCGTGCATCTCGTCCGAGCCCGCGGCGTCCCTGGGGTCGTCGTTTTCGTCCTTCTTGAATGCGTCGGACCCGCTTGTCGCCTCAATTCCGCCAATCGACTCGTCCCTGCTCTTTGCGTCGCTCGCCGCCGATTCGTCGCTGCAGAATGTCTCTTCGGACTTGGCCATGGCTTCGTCCTTCCTGCCGACCTCGATGGCCACTTCTCCCATCGCAGCCTTGGCGCCGTCTTCATCTCTCCCTCCAAACCCGTTCCTGGCCACTCCGGGGCTCCCGCTGGCGACCTTCCCGACCGCCGCCGTCCCCTCCGTATCTGCACTTTCTCCCAACCTGATCTCCATGATTACCTCCGGCACCGCGGCAAGCTGCCAGCGACTCCTCAACGAGCCGCAGCGGCGAAAACCCGGCAGGAAGAAGAAGGTAATCACAAATGTACACAGTGCTGGCGACAGCGACTGATCCCTCGGAGATCACACCGCGCAATCTGTTGCAATGCAGCAATCCACAACTGAGCGATGCTCGATCGACGCATCCCCACCGCCCACAGCTGCGTTTCTGCGCCGATAAGCTTCGAGCTGACTCTCTTTCATCCCTCGTTCTGTTTCTCGCTTCCTCTGCTTTCTCACCGGCGGCATTTTCTTGGATCGGCCGGCAGACCGACTTGATGGATATTACGAAGGCCGACTTGCTCGCCGCAAAGCCCGAGTTGCTTGTCCCCACGAGCGAGCTTTCAGCCTCAAGCGCCATGTTGGCGCAGAAGTTGCAGCGCCCTGTGTTGATGCCCAAGCCCGAGTCGGGACCCCCAGTTGCGCTATCCCCGCTACCCACCCTGGCTGCCACTGTGCCTGCGACCCTCATCTCGTCCGGCCGTATTGCATCCAAACCCGCTGTCTCACCACCTCCAAAGACGGCAGCACCAGCGATTGCGGCTGCACGGACTGTCGAGATTGCTCCGAGCTCGCCCGCTCTCAAGAAGCGAGCCACGACCTCTATCGTTTCGCCAACGACGCCTCTGCCCATCGTCGACCCCATCGTGAAGATTGAGATGCTTTCTGACACTGAGTCGACGGACAGAGACCCGAATCTCTGCACTGTGTCGATGGACGCCGAGGTCAGCTGCCTCGGCCCTTCAGTCGCCCTCGTGGCCAACAAACGGCAGGAGCGCATGATCAAGAATCGTGAGGCAGCAGATCAGTCGCGCAAACGCAAGCGCGAGCACCTGCAGCAGCTTGAGCTCCACGCCCAGCAACTTGTTTCCGAAAACGACCAGCTCAAGCAGCGCGTGCTGGAGCTGGAGAGCATGAACTGGGAGCTCAAGCTTGAGAACGAGTCGCTGAAGGCCAAGTTGGCCGCTACTGGAAGCAGCAGCAGTGCCGGCGTTGATCGTGTTTCTCTTGGCGCAAACAAAAAGACCGTTGGCACCCTTTTCATGGTATGTGCGTGCATCGGAATCGGCCGGGCAGCTACCCAGCGTCTGCTGGAACTGGTCGTGTCCGCCTTGTGTACGATCATCGTCGGCACCATTATCGTCAGCAACAGCATTGCTATAGCCTCCGCCATCGCCGCTAACGAGGAAGCTATCGATACGATCCGATGGCTGGCTCGTGTTGGCTTGGACCTGAGCTTTCTGAGGATCTGTCCCTCGTGGCCAAGCAGCGATTGCCTCTCCGGCTTTGATGACTAAGTTTGCTTTCATCTGTCTGTATGGCGCAGGTATTTTTGTTTTCGTTTGCCGTGATTCTCATGCCCGGGTCGCTCCACAGCAGCCCGCATCGTATCGATGGAAGCCACACGTCCAGAATCGGATTTTGGAGGTGAGCGGCGCCTGTGTGCCGCAGCTGTGACGATGTTGGCAGCGGGAGGGGGGGTTGATCACTGTCCAAGTCACCCGGAGACTACTGTTTGGGACTCTGAGCTCCAGACGGTGCCGATATCCCCGCACCCAAATTGACGGTGCAGTTTGCTTTGTGTCGCAGCGGATTCACCAATGCTCTCGAGGCAACCCCACACCAACATGGCAAAGTCTTTGCCAACGACGACTCTCTCGGACAAAAGATTGCCCTACTCGACCCCGTCCCTGCCCAGGCCGAAGGTTCGGTCTCGTCCTCACCACTCGCCCAGACGCCAGCCTCCCGCCACGCAGATCTGTCTGTTTCTCAGCTCCGACAGCAGCAGCTGATCGACGACATTGTGCGTCGGATCGGCCGTGACTCTGTGTCTGGCGCCTTTGGCGAGGACGGACCGTCGGATGCATTCCTGACTTCAACGTATCTCAAGCCGGCCGACATCCGTCAGCTTAGCACACTCCGCGATATATCCGTCAAGAACTTGACGTCGCTGCTGCAGGGTTGGAGCATGGCAACTTCCCATGGCGGCGTGCAGCAACTCTATATCGACTCAAAAGACGCAGAGTCCAGTACCATCGATATTCTCATGAACGATTCGACACACGTCCCTGTCGCTGAGCTCCTCCGCTTGCTCACCGGGCTTGAAAACGACGATGCCGCGGGCGGGCATACCGACTCGTCCAAGTCGCTAGGAACCAGAGACGCTCGCTCGACCCAGCAATCTGCCGGAGAGTAAGTTCATTGCATCGACTAATGGCCAGCGACGGATGCTCCAGGAATCGCCGAAATGCGTCTTCTCGGCCGATCATGTCGGTGACTAACTCAGGGTTCGATGGTCTTGCACTGCACTCAGCTTCAAAACGGACATTCGCAAGGTCATCAGTGATGCCTATGCATATGCCTCAGGCATACAGCTTAGCCCCTTCTATGCAGGCCTGTCTCCAAAGCAGTCCCGAAACCAGCCCAAACGCCCCTCGCCCCGATCGGTCAAGAAGACACCTGTCGCCAACTCCCAGAGATCCCCGTCCTCAGGCAACCAAAGCTGCGAAGCTCTCAAGTCCGAGTGGCTGAACGAGATCCGAAGCGGCCCCAAGCTGTCGGTTTACACCTTCTTGGGCACTTCTCGGCTCATGGATGGCCCCGATGCCCTGGTGGATGGCTCCCGACAACCTGGCAGCGCCGAGGTTGGCGAGTGGACAGGCAGCTCCAGCCGACTCGGCAACCAAGCCCCACATGATCTTCACAGCGACCGCCGCGAAACATACTTGCAGCTTGATCTGGAAGTTGTTGGCGCCAAGCTGGTGACCCGAAACTAGACACTGGTGTCTTTGCGATATATGACTTGCTGCTTTCTTGCGCTGCTGGCGCGCGTGATGATCACCCTCCGTTTTTATTCTATTTTTGCTTTCCGGGCCTCTGCCTGCCAACCCACCACTATTCCTTGCTGTTCTCGTTTCGGTCACTTATTCTGTTTCCAAAATGAAATGGGACAGTGTGTTTTCTGGAACCTGAATACACCCACCCACTCATTGCATTCATGGCCAAGCAAGTATGTCCAAGGAGACCGAAGTGGTGGCTGTCTTTGGGAATGCCTTGTGGAAGCAAGGGAAGGGATACGCATCCAGTCCCAGGAGGCTCAGGTTTGCCAAGTACTTTGAGCAGTTCATACACCACCAGAGACGACCACCAGACCGATCCGTCTCCAAGATCCATGTGTGCTCGGTGAACGAGTTCAACACATCCCAGGTGTGCTCACATTGTCGGGAAGCCAAGCGACTCGAGAAGGTCGAGCATCTTGATATCGAGTTAGTATAGGACTGTCCAGAGGATCGAGTGAATGCACCACACAAAGATATTGCCAACCAGGACGGGAAACAATCTCACGGCTTGCTCACTGGGGCCTACAGTCAGTCAGCGGGGTTCAGACATCTGAAGCCAGGAAGGGGAAGTGTCCCGTTTTTCTTGGATTGACTGTGAAGTCGGCAGGAATCGTCCCAACCACACCAACCCTGGCAGCAAACCACCTGTGCACATATCGAGCATTCACTAGGAGGGTGAATGAGCGAAATCAGATCCGTGGCCAGAGTGAGCAACTTCAAACCCCGGCGTGCTGGCCTCCATCAATCCTCCACCATGCAACCACCTGCTTCAGACAGAGGGTCTTGGCCGCTGACACATTATCACACAACATGGCTCAAATCGACACCGTTTGTGGCAACACCATCAAGTTCACCGACAAATACCAGCAAATACCGCCGACTCAACTGGACACTGATACCTCCACATTGTCCATAGTTTGCTTATCACCGCCGTCATAATCACTTGATCGCGAACGAACAGTCACCAGCGAACGGTCAGCCACACAATATCCCGACGATAAACTTGAACACGTTGCTGAACAACAGACCGCTACGCTCAACCAATATTGATGGTCACAGCACGCTGCGACCAGTTGCTCCACTGGATTGTTTTGGGCTCCAATTGATCTCAGCAGGATCGAGTCAGGGTGATGGAGGGGATTTCCCGGATAGCGGAATCCAAGATCAGCCACGATGAATCATCCTGACCAGCGCTTGTGAGCCAACCGCTGTGTGGATGGAGATTTGGCCAAGTCGGCACCTGTCAGTGGATCAGTGTCAACGACACCTGACCAGCGGTTCGCCGCTGCTTGTTCTTTGTTCCTTGTCAGCTCGATCGTTGCACCTCTCAGCCCTCAGAACGGCTCAAGTCGAACAGGACAAGACTTCTCACGCGATGGCAACAGGTCTCGTGCGGGAACGACTGGCATTATATAAGCTCGCCCAACTCCCACCGAGATTGGCAAGTAGCCTTCCGACAACATGTCTCGCGAAATCATCCAGTTTCATAATCCTTTGCCAACTTGGTCCGGGTCCTACTCCGACCTCTCCTTCGCTGCGGAGGAGAGTCAAACTGATGACCTTGGGCATTCAACTCTCGAGAGTTGGACAGATGAGGATAGCATCGAAGAAATTGATCGCCTCACATCCAGCAGGTCAATTTGGCCGAGGCTCTCGAGTTGATTCGTGCTTCAAAGGCGCCTTCCGAGCTCGATACTCTTGAACTCCACACTGCATACAAACACAATTCTCAACAGTGACCTGGTTCCTCGACCTTCAAACAACTACTTCGGATGGCGCCGTCGCCCGGCATGACGGCGCCTCACATTGGAATATACAAATCCCAGCCTTCTTTCCCGCCCTCGATCACCAAGACGGCCACGAGCACGGCTCCCCGCATGTGCGTCGTATCAGTGCCGAAACCCCGTAGCAACACTTCCCATATCCTGTCCTTCCGGGATGAGACTACCCACGATCATGACAAGAGATGGCTCCAGATCAACCGCACCAGATCATATCCAAGCGGACTGACAGCGAGCTCCATGAAGAAGGTGCTGGGTATGATCGGCAAGCTCATCTTGAGGAAATAGAACCATAGCCCGATGAAGCTATGTGATGTGACAAGTACACCGCCAGTAACTTGATAATAAATCAGTACAATCTTTCCCGAACTAGCGGAGATGGTTCCTCGTCTAGGCCAATATCGGCACCGGCGCTGTGGTTAGCGTGATGGGCGATATGCACATGCTCCACACTGTCGCATTCCATCCAGGTCTTGGTGGAACTCAGGCATCTCGTTCTGCATTTGGAGTATTGGGTGGCTCAGATCTTCTATTCAAGTGTGCCGATGAGCCATACTTGTCGTGGACGGCCCTATCCCGGCCCAGACACCTTACATGTTGCTCATTCCTCGGTGTACAAGCTTGGTTCAGAGTCACTCGGGCCACAGCGAGTACACACGGCGAAACAGATGGCAGACAGAGGGTCAGCTCGTCGGAATGGAGAGGTTGGTCGCTGTGGCGGATTCAACAACTTTGGTATCACGGGCTCCATTCTTGTTTCGCACGTTTCTAGTCGCCCTAACACCTCCTCGAACGAGGGTCTTGAGAACAGATGAAGGCTCTGGTGGGTAGGGGAAGGAATGTAAACAGTGGTGTCAACCTTTGTGCGTCGGTGGGGCTTGATATCATTAAGGGACTAGGCAAGATTGCTCCTCACCTATCATTCCAGGAAAGGATTTCCATCCATGGGATACAAAGGGGTCGGATAGGACCGTGCTCACTGTCGAGCAGCCAGTGCCAAGGGAACTGGTGAAGGTTCGGCAATCCAGGATCAGTTGGACGGCATTGCGTTGGCACCCGCCGAATCGATAACGAAGTGTCGAGGCAAGGATCCGTCTTGGTGCTGGAGCCCAGATATCAGCCCTGCCAATATCATTGGCCGTGGCAGTCCCCCAGTTTGTCTCTGTCGCATATTGCTTCAACTTACCGAGGATCGCTCAAGTCGACTAGGGTGAACTTGAGACGATATGTTCCTTCAACTCGAATGTACACTTTGTCGAACGCAAAGAAGACACCAGCCTTGGAGCTGTCGGCGCTCTTGGAGAAAATACTTGAGGAAACCAAGTTCCCAAAGAGCGATGGCTGGGCAAATGGAAGCAACCGCTTCATGCTCTGGTCTTGAGAGCTCAAACCCAGATGCGAATATAGACCGACTGAATCTTCGCTGGCTCGGTGGCGGCTATGGCTCCGTTTACTGTCATGGAATTGATCCGTCGACACCGATGTTGACGACCAGGCTGGGTGAGGAGCTGACCGGGAAGTGATAGACAGGGAGGCTGCCCCATCGGTATTGAGGTCCTCTTGAGTAAATGCTTCGTTTCCTGCGAACCAAGCCTTCGGAATAGGGCTTGGTGGGAGGGAAACAGTCGCCTTGGCTTCGTTCTCAAGCATGTGGATGTCGGACGATTCCACATCTGGGGGTGGGGGTCCAAGCGACACAGGGATCCGGGTTGGACCCTGCAGGTATGTCTTTGAGGAGAA
>NW_026516609.1:0-12327 GCF_025602895.1 Polychytrium aggregatum
AGCGACGAAGGGACTCGGCAGGGTGCAGAGGGTTTATAAATAGAAAGGACGGGCTGAGAGGGACGGCGGTCCAAAGCACAAGTAAGCGACAAGCCAAGGACAAGCCAAGGGACAAGTAAGCGACAAGCCAAGGGCCAGGAGATAAATCCAAGGGCAACTCGGAGAGCAAAAGCCAAAGGACAAGTCGAACGACAAGTCAAAGGACAAGTATCCAAAGGACAAATCCAAAGAGCAAATCCAAGCGAATCCAAGCGAGTCCAAGCGAGTCCAAGTCGCAAATCCAAACGGCAAATCCAAAGCCAATCCAAAGCCAATTCAAACGAAACCCCAAGGCCGAGCCGAGGGCGGCAGAGGGCGGCTCTCGGCGCGCTCTCGCCCGCCCTGTGCTTCTCGGCCACAAGTGCGACATGTGTGCAACCACATCCCTTTTCGGGGGCCGTGCCAGGCCGCGGCTCTGTTGGCGTTACCGCCACTGTGGCTGTCTGGTGCCAAGGGGGGAAAGGGCCAGGCAGGCGCGAGAAGATTGTGCTGGGGCCTTGTCGTTGATGAAGGCCGCACACCGCCCCGAGAACCCCGAGCGAGAGCGACCGACAGCAACAGCGAGAGGCCTGTCGCACAAGGCCGATACCGAGCTCGCAGCAAGAACCGGTCCTCTGTCCTGATCTTGCCGGCCCAAGCGATCAACGGGCATCCTGCACGCCGTCGGTTCGTCGCATCATGTACCGCAACTTTGGAGCCCTGTCGCGGCGAGCCCGCATCCCCTCCTCGGCGCTGGGAGCGCTTCTGCGCCAGCGCCCGGCTGGCATGGGTGCCCGCTATTCCACTGCCCCTGCCAGCACCACCACAGACACCTCGGGCACCGCAACCAACACCGTCAACCAAGACGAGATTCGCAAGTTTGTCCAAGCGTCGGAGGAGTGGTGGCAGCCGCATGGCCAGTTCGAAATGCTGCACAAGATGAACCCGACCCGCATGAAGTACATCCGCGAACAGGTCCACAAGATCGCCGCCGAGTCGCCCGAGGCGATCCATTTGGCCAGCCACGATCTCGCCCGGCCATTCGCCGGCCTGCGCATCTTGGATATCGGATGCGGAGGCGGCCTTCTCTCCGAGGTGCGTGGCCATGCGCGAGGCCGAAGTCTGAGAATCAACGCACTGCGGTCGATCGGGCGCCGGTATCGAGTTTCGCAAGCGTAAAGTGGAGTTGACTGATGCGAGCACGGTTTCTGAGCCCTTGCTTCGTTTTACCTGGCCCTTGCTATTGGATACTTGGCCCTGGCTATTGGATTCTTGGGTCTGGCTATCGGATTCTTGGGTCTGGCCCCCTCATCCGCAATCGTGTGCATGGAATTCCCATTTCATGCTGCAATGGCGTCTCGGCCGATCGCCGCTGCTGAACCCGCGACTCGACGATTCCGCTGGCACCGCTGGCACCGCAGGCTCTGGCCCGGCTCGGAGGTGTCGTCGTGGGTGCCGATGCTGGGTATGAGAACATTCAGATCGCCAAGCTGCATTCGCAGAAGGATCCCTGGATCGCCTCGCAGCCTGTGGGCGAGCCCGGCAGCATCGACTTTCGACACACGACAGCAGGTCTGTACTGCATCCAGCGAGCATATCGTCTGCTCGATCGCCTTTCGAGCAGTCAACATAACAGACCCGGGGCTGGCCATTCCTGCCAGTGCCAACCACCCCATTCCCCAGTCGCAGCCCCCAGGACCTGTCTGACCGTTATTTGGCTTCGTCTCCAACGAACAGAGAAGCTGGCTGAGCAGGGAGAGCAGTTCGATATGGTCTGCGGCCTGGAGATCATCGAGCATGTCGAAAACCCTTCAGCATTCGTCAAGCTGTGTTCGCAACTGACCAAGGTCCGTGGTTTGCAGCCTTGTCCTGGGGGCGGAGAGATGCAATCGAGGATGCTTGGGCGTCTCGGGATCCGGATTCGATTCGATCCCCATGGCTGCTGCTCCAATTGCTCGCTGGTCTGACCCATCGCCCGAACCCACAGCCCCACGGCCTGCTGTTCTTTTCCACCATCAACCGGACGCCGACGTCGTATCTCTTCACCATCTTGCTGGCCGAGCATCTCCTGCGGTGGGTCCCGCCGGGCACCCACCATCACCACAAGTACATCACCCCGACCGAGATCAGCGATGCCCTTGTTCAGAGCGGCTGTGTGGTCAAGGACATGACTGGCATCAGCTACGACATTGTGTCGGGCAAATGGAACCTCCTCGACAACAGCTTTGGCGACCTCGAGATGAACTACATCGTTGCGGCGCAGAAGCAGGGGTGAAAAGCCAGACGCAGTGCATCACCGGGGTGCACCAATATAAAGGGGCCATACCGTGTGCCCTGCAGATGTATCCGTGGCATATCGATTGGGGCTTTTGGGCCGGGGTGGTGTCTGTCCGAGAGGCAGGTGTCGCTGGGCCGAGTGTCCGAGCTTTGGTCGTCGTGTCGATCCAGCGAAAGAGCCCTGCCACTTCATGGACGGCGATGAAGCACATATCGTTTGGTGACCACGGCCATCGAGACACCTGGCTCACTCGGCACACCGTTGGTTGATACTGTCGGTCGATACCGTCGGCGGCCCGCTCTGTGCTGGTTGTCGTCCTGCTGGGGTCCGGGCGGTCGGCGGCATCGGGGGGCGGCACCCTCGGTCTTGGGTCCTGGTCGGCCTGGTCTTCCGGGCACTCTTGCTCGATCTCTGCTCTGCTTCGCCCCCTTCCTCCCTGCACATCCTCCTTCGTCGCCGCGGCGCCTGTCGTCTATTCTGCTGCTGTCCTCTCCGTTCTTGTCTCTCATCCCCGTCCATCCACCCACCCACCCATCCATCCAGCCATCAGCGCCGGGGTGCCATCGTCTCCGCTTCTGGCTTCTCCACAACCCTCGCCTGTCCGTCTCTCCCTTTCCCTTCCACTGCGGTCTGCCCACCATGAACACCGGCGGCAAGGCACACAACGACATCCTGTTCATCAACTTCAACCAGGACTTTTCGTACAGTATCGCTTGGATCGCTCATTTATGAGGCCGCACAATGCTCGTCCATATCCGAGTCTGTGGCCTCATTACCCTCTCGCTCAGTTGCCTTGGTTGCATGGTGCTCTTCGCCCCCCTTCTCCCACCAGGCCCGACCCTGCCCTCGCTGGTTCGCATTTTGCTCCGGCCTCTGCTCACCCGGGCTTCATCATTGTGTCCTCGCTACTCCCTCGGTCCCGCGATATAGCTGCATTTCGGTCGGCACCCGGCATGGCCACAAGATCTACAACTGCGACCCCTTTGGAAAGGTGTATGGAAAATGTAATCTATCTCCCACCACCACACCACCACCGCCACGACTGCTGCTACTGCTGCTCATGTCGCTGCTTGCGCTGATACGAGCTGCTTTTGGGTCCTTGACCCTGCATCGACAATGTGCCACTGAAACCAATCCCCCTGCCGCCGAGAGACAGCGACAGATGGAGATGGAGGAGCCAAGAGGGAAGCGCCGTCCGTTTGCCTCATTTGATCCACTTACCCGCTCTTGTCTGTTCGAACAAACCAAATCCAATTGCGTCGGGGCGGGCAATCCTCTCCCGCAGCCGACGGCGGCATCGGAATCATCGAGATGATGTTCTGCACGAGTCTGGTGGCCCTGGTCGGTGCAGGCGAACAACCCGCATTCTCGCCCCGGAGGCTGCAGATTACCAACACAAAGGTGAGGCGCCGTGGCTCCATCGCATTGTCGAATGGATAGTTCTTCCTGGCGGACGTCCTCGGTGCGGATTCGATGGATGTCAAAGCCGGTGGGAACATGGACGTCGATCCTTGTGTGGCTCAGGCAGCCATTGAAAGCGGCCGTTGCAAGCGGCCATTCGGCAATCAGGATGCGGTTTACGGCGCTGGAATGGTGTGCCCTCGATATGCTGACGCTGGTGTGCCTCTGCTTCTACTGATTTGTTCTTCAGCGAGAGTCGACGATCTGCGAGCTGACCTACGTCAGCGCGATTGTCGCTGTCAAGCTCAACCGCAAGCGGCTGGTCGTCCGGCTCGAGGAGCACATCTACATATACGATATCAGCAACATGAAGCTACTGCATTCGATCGACACCAGTCCGAGCCCAAACCGTACGTCGTTGGAGTGCATGGATGTGCCGAATGGCCAGGGACGGTGACGTTGTGGAGTATATCGTACTAACGCTCAACCGATGGGAGGGGTTTTCCTCCACCCCCCCCCGGTTACGATCCCTCTTATGCAGCTCTCTGCGCCCTATCTCCATCCTCGGAAAACTGCTTCATGGCGTACCCAACCAACACTTCTGGATCCACCGGCGAGCTGCTGATCTTCGACACCATCACCCTCCAAGCTGTGAACATTATTCAGGCGCACAAGAGCCCGATCGGGTGCATTGCCTTCAGCTTTGACGGGACCATGGTGGCGACTTCGAGCGATAAGGCAAGGATCGCGTTGATGAGAGTTGATTGCAGGCGTAGCGTCTGTTATGATTGTGATGATGATGATGATGATGATGATGATGATGATGATGATGATGATGATGATGATGATGATGATGATGATGATTGTGATTGTGATGATGATAGCGCCAATCGGCGGATCGAGCGGGTCGGCTTGGATTCTCCGTCGCAATTCCACAACGGACTCACCGCGATCCATCTCCCGCACAACCCATGTCGCTGTGGGAATCGATCACTCGGATCACACGACTGTAACTCAACAGGGCACCGTCATCCGAGTCTATTCCGTCCCGGATGGCCAGAAGCTATTCCAGTTCCGCCGCGGCACTTACCCGGCTCGCATCTACTCGATCACCTTCAACCTTCCTGGAACGCTCCTCTCTGTCTCGAGCGATACCGACACCGTGCACATCTTCAAGCTCGAGAAGGACGGCTCTGGAAATGGCGCTGGAAGCGGTAGCGGTGCAGAAGGCGAGCCGTTGGCTACGGCTCCCACGCCCAAGAAAAGTGACCGGTCCCTCGAGCGCAAGTCCAGCGGCAGCGACAAAAAGTTCAGCGTCTATGATTCATTGTAAGTGCTGGGGACTGCGTGAGCAGCGTGGGTGGGTGGCGGCCTGGACGATGTTGGCGTTGAGGATGCTGTCATCTAGTATCAACTGCGTGTATATGCACACCTGATTCAGCTTGGGCTCTGTGGGCACAATCGTTGCCCCCAGCAGTGACATTCTGCTCCGTCGCCCGCCTCACCTGTCTCAATTCGGCACGCTTGCCTGTCGGGGCTTGCCGTGCCCTCGCGCGATGGATGATTAACAGTCTTCGATGCTTTCCTTTTGCCATTTTGGCTCACAGGAGATCGCCGCTGGCCAACGCCACCGCTGTCGCCAGCGCCGCCGTAGGCTCCTATCTCCCCGACGTCATCACCGAAATGTGGGAGCCGACGCGCGCGACTTTGCCTTTTGCAAGATACCCACCCATCCGGGCTCCAGCGGCAGCGGCAGCAGTCAGAAGGGCACCCCGAACCTGTGTGCAATCAGCAGCGGAATCCCACACGTCATGGTCGTGACAGCGGCCGGCTACTTTTACCAGTTCAGGTCTCGACCAGGAACGCGCGGCGAATGCCAGCTGCTCAAGCAGTACAGCCTGTTGGATCCCGAAGAAAGCGCCGGTGCTACTCGATGAAGGCACCCATCCCCTGTTCTCCATTCGGGGGCGTGGGACTGTCTCAAGCGCCTGTCCTTCTCTTTCTTTCTCTCTCTCTCTTCTTTATCGCTCTCTGGGCACATTGTCGCAGTTTCACGGTGGTTGCGCCGGTGTTTAGCGGACAGTCCCCTACCTTTGAGGGGTCCCCCTTGGATCCTTGGGCCATGTATTTTCTTTGGAGCAACAACAACACCAAACAACAGCAGCAGCAGCAACAGCGCCAAAAACAAAAGTACTGTCGCCAGTTTCGCTACGCCTTTGGGGCACAGCACCGGGCGATAGCGGTATCTTGCAATCCACTCTCCAACCTAGCTTCCGATCTTGGTCTGCCATCTCTGCATTCCGGTCCCTTATTGGTATGCACCCACAATTGCAACAAATCGCCTTATTGCTTGTTTTTATGTAGTTGACTGGATAAGGGTAGGGTGATGGGAATGCACGCACATCCATCATCATCCACCCCTACGGAGACAGGGGAGGGGAGTGTGCTCTGGTCTCTGCCACCTGGGGGTTCTGGGGAACGCTTGAGCAGATCCTCGTCATCAACAGAGGCTCACGATCCACTGCAGAATGCGGCAATGGCGGTGTGGAAACGATAGGATGAGTCTCGCTCGGGATGTGGCGGAATCCAGCGCCTCATCTGCTCCCTCGATCTCGCGCCGTCTCGCAATCCGTCTCGCACCCGTCCTCGCTTCTCGCCAGCAATTCCACAAAAGTGCTCTGCAAAGTACTGCGTGAATGCTCCCGAACAACTTTCGCCCTTGCCGTGCAGCCAATCCGCTGAGCACGCGCCGCTGCTACAAGGCCGCCATTGCGACTTGCTGGCCCCCCACACAGACTGTGCCGCCGGGTGCACGCGCCCTGTTCGAATGCGCCTGCTTGTTGGCCCTTTTTTTGCCGCTTCTTGCCGTCTCGATCCCCTCCAGCAAGCCCAAATCGTCCTCTGCGACTCTTGCCCTCCTCTGCCATCATCTTCGTCTCGCCAGCAGGCCCTATCTGCTCTCAGCTATCCGCTTCACACCACCACCACCACACACCACCATCACCACCACCACCTGACCCACCACTCTCCCATGCCCGAACAAATCGCCCAGTCGTCCTGGTGGAACCTTTCCGCCGCAGCGGATACTCTCGCATCGGCGAGGGAGCCACGAACCTCCGTCACCGCTCCTTCCGTTCTAACCCCAAGGTCTTCCTGGCCAACGAGCGCACTTTTGTTTGCCTGGCTGCATTGTACGTGGCTGCATCTTCATCGAGCTGTCGAGTGACCTGTGAATCAACCGGGATGGTCGACCGCATCCTCTTCTCATCTCATCAACAGAGCCGCCACTGTCTTGCTTGATGGCGCCGCACTCCATCGATGATCTGGAGGATCTTGCAGCCACTCCGCGCCTGCACCACTCGTATCCACCCAACGCCCTCGATGCTCACCCATACTTTCCTCTTCGTCGTTTCCCGTCCGACCTCTACGTTAGTGTCGTTGCCATCTGGCCCGACACCAAACCTCCAGTCGCCCTCGTCATCGGCGCGGTCGCCATCTCGATGCTCCAGTTCAGCGACGCCGAGGGGCGGCTCTCCCACAAAGTTCATGGGCCTGGGCTTCACCGTTCTGTCGGTCATCATCATCGGATATTCGCTGTGGATGTATCTGCAACGCCTGAATCGGCTCCAGAGAAAAGGTATCCGCGCTCTCTTCCGCGATCCCCCACCCTAGCTCTCTATACCAACAACCATCACTTCCCTCTTCAGCTTCTGTAGGAGTCTGTATCCGGCTTTGGGTGGGCTTTCGAACGCCAATCTCCTCTCCGCCGAGCCCACCGACCAACGCCTTCAGTACGCTAAGCCCCATCTGCCTTTGCCTTTCGCAGATTTTGGTACCTACGATGATCTGTTCGGAACGGCGCCATGGTCCTGATCGTCTTTGCCATCATTGCATGCAACATCGGCATCCGGATCATCCAGATCGAAGTCTAAGAGTCCCGGATCATCGGTCCTACTGTGAATCGTTAGCCATTGCTCCCTCCGCTGTTCCTCCTACCCCCCCGCTCCAGAATCGGATCGAGCCTCACGGATGCCGGCACTACCTAGCGGACGGATCATGGCGATAGCGAGCACTACAACGTTTCCTTCCATTAACGATCGGCCACCAGCATACAATCCCATCGACGGAGTGTTTTTATCGACACTCTTCACGATGGCACATCCTCCAAGCCCTTTGTCAGCTCCATTCGATTCGTTTTCATCTCTCAACTCCCCCCCCTTCTCCTTCGGTTGTTTCCCTTACATCCCAAAGCTTTTGCTCGTGCATGCCTTGTCATCTTGTGTGTACACTATGGATCGTGTCTGCTCTCTGAGTTGCCCCCCCCTCCAACTCCCTGTCGACTCCCTTTCGCTCCTCCGCTCCGTTGATTTAATTCTTTATTCATATTCTTCTCCTTTATACTTCACTCACCCATCAACGCTGGCCACGATCGCCTTTTCTTGGTTCCAGTCCGTGCATAAAGCGAACGAGTCATGTTGCTTCTTTTTTTTCATGGCTGGTGGCAACTGTTTGTTCCTGGAGCCCAAATACACCATCGCTTCACATCCGATCGCACCGAGTCACTTCCACACCGTCGTTGCTCTCATTGTCGAGTCCGTTGTGGTTGGAGTTATCCGCACGTTCTGCAGTGGATCGTGGGCCTCTGTTGATGGACGAGGAGCTGCTCAAGTGCTCCCCAAGAACCCCCAGGTGGCAGAGACCAGAAGCACACTCCCCCCCCCTGTCTCCGTAGGGTGGATGATGATGGATGTGCGTGCATTCCCATCACCCTTACCCTTATCCAGTCAACTACATAAAAACAAAGCAAATAAGGCGATTTGTTGCAATTGTGTATATTAACAAGTATGTACGCAGTCAAGCAGCATATATGCAAAGCCGCCGTGGATGGCGGCAAGGTCTGCGCAACCCTCAAGCGACCTCAAAGCGACTCTGATGACGCGACAGATCATTGCAGGTTCCCTTAGTTGGGCACGACAGCAACGTGAGCAGCGGCATCGATGTTGCCAAGGATGGCGCGAGGAGCACGCTCGATGATGGCGCGGATGCGGTAGGTGATCAGCTTGACCTCCTTGTCGTCGGCAGCGGCGGCGGTGACGGGCAGGGTGGAGGGAACGTTGATGGTGAAGGGGAAGGTGTGGTGGCCGGGCTTGATGATGCCTCCGTCCTCGGCGGGGATGGTCCAGACCTTGGTCACGGAGGACGAGACAATCTCGTGGGGGAAAGAGGGGTGGTGGTTGAGGTTCGAGGGGTCGTCGTCGTGGGCGTGGTTCTTGATGCCGAAAAGGCCAATCTTGCGCTGGTGGCTGCCCTTGGAGCCGGTCTGGGCGGCAGGGGGGCTGGATGTGGTACTGGAGTGGACAGAGAGGGCAGGGAGAATGTGAGCCGGCAAACTCCCGACATGGCGCCTGACTATACCCCTGTCGACCTTCGTAGCCCTAACTGCTATGATGGGCCTACCTGAACACCCTCGAAGGCGATAACAATGTCGTTGACGGCGTTGAGATCGTGGTGCGAGTCGATGATGATGTTGCCTGAAATCAGCAAGTGCAGTTCATGGGACCAGTGGCAGGTTAGTCAGTCAGCAACTGGACCAAACTGTGCGAAGGGAGCGCCGGCAGAAGAGCCGATACCCATCCGGCGCCAGGACAGAGGCAAGAACGCCGTTCTCGCGGCAGAAGCAAGTAGAACACCTTGCACGAAGGCAGCAGCGATGGGACATACATACCAGTGATGACATCGCCGGGAACAACCTCGTGCTTCTCGAACTCAAGCTCGAAGTGGTAGATGGGGTTCTTGGGGGCGGTGATATCGAGACTCATGGTGGCGGAATGCGGGAGCAGAGACGAGAGACGGGAGGATGGATTGCTGGAACAGATGCAGGATGGGGGGGATGCTGGGGCAGGAGGCGGCGGCGGCGCCTAGATATAGGCCGTGGCTGGTGGCGTGGACAGCCCAGCCCAGGGCGGGAATTCGACGCGGCCAGGGCGTGCGTTCTGGGCTGCCGTCGGCGGGCGCTGATTGGCTGCGGCAATGGCCAGCAGCCGCAGCATGGCTGGTCGCAGCCCGGTGGCTCAGAGTGACTGCGTGCGCCTGGCTATTGGTGGTGCCAGCCCGTGGCTGGGGGGCCTTGTCTGACGCTATGTCGCTCGTGTGTCACTCTTGTCTGACGTCATGCTGCCCGCCACTGAGTCACGCCTTCGCTGGACCGCGAACGACCCGCACCATCGCTGTCCGTGGCTGGAGGCGGATGTGCTCCCATCGATCCGGCGGGCAAGTGCAAGCCACCAGTCGGGCCCCCAGCCAGGCCGATCGCCGAGATGAGGTCACCAACCAAACCCATCGCATCAACCGCACGGCCCCGACGCACGCCATGGAGACATTCGATCATGAGCAGGCGCAGCATCCCCGGAATCGCTGTTCTTCGCATGTGCGTTCCGGGACCGTGGCTCGGATCTGTCTGCATCCGAAAGCCCCTCTGAGTCATTCAGACGCACAGGCACCCGCTTCCTTGGGCTCGGATATTCACGGAAAAAAGCGATCAGCAACATGCGCAGCTGATCGCAAGACATACACAAGGCCTCAGCGATAGCGACGGCGCCTGTTCTCCCGCTCCCAACGCGGGCCCCTTCGCTTCCGGCGAAGTTTCAGACGTTTCATCTCTGCTGCGGACGGCTCGACGAGCTGGACCCATTTGTTGTAGTAATCGCTCGGATTGCTGCTGGGCATTCAGTGGCTGTGGGTTGGTCGACGGCGTGTGTGTTGGTGCGGTAGTTGCGCCCGAACTTGGCAAAGCCGATTGAATCCGTGGTGCTATTTGCAACCCGAGCGTATCCTTCGGTTTCGGGGTCTGCTGGAATCGCCTTTTTCAGCCATTCAGGGGAGCGAGTCTGCAACAGGCTCTTTGCCCTTATCCACGACGCAACCAATGAGTCGACCTGGCCGCGCACTCGGCCGAGGTTGGCCTGCACTCGCAAGGGAAGGCCGGGCTTCTTCATTTCATCGAGGGTCGATATGAGCCGTTCGAGGGCTTCGAATATATGCTCGAGAACGGGCCTCAAAGGCTCGCGAGATATTGGCTCGTGCAGTCGGCAGAAATGGTTGATCTTTGAAAACACGATTGTACCCATCTGTGGAAGCCTTGCATGGATTTCGGCTAGAGCCGTGACTGGGTCACCGTAAGCGCACAGAACCTCGACGTATTCGCAATACACTGGGATACCGAGATACTCGACAAGGTTGGTCGCAGAATCTGTGGCACACGCCGATTCTGAGCTTGGATCGCGGAGACTGCGAGCCGAAGCCATCGTCGATCCAGGGGAGAATCAGGCGATGTTTGTTGGGCATGCTTGGCCGCCGATAAGGATATCTTGATGGCGTTTTGGGCCTGATCCCGAGTCGGAAGCGCTTCGTTGAGCCGAATCGCCGCTCGAATTCGCGATGCCTCAAGTAGTATGGAATCACAAGATTGACGGCATCGCTGCATATCTGGAGCTGGCGCTGCTCAAATATCTCAAACCAGACACGACCGAGAGGGCCGCTGATGCAACTGGAGGCAAATCGCAAGAGCGAGAGCATCAATTCAGGCGAGAGCGGTACTTTGCTTGGGACGGGCTTGATCCAGAGGCTGACCGTTTCTTGGATGGATGCACCTGCCTGGACCTCGGTTGGCAGATCGCAGAATCTGGACAAAAGTGCCAAGGCTTCTCGGCGGGACTTTTCTTCATCGTAGCAGCACAGAGGTCGAAGAATGCGGATAAAATGGCCGAGTCCACTTTGAAAGGCTGACCATGAACACCAGAATCGGGCCGGGACTGGTACGACGGGTTCGTGGCTATCTTGATGAACTGACTCATGACGGTGGAGCCAACGTCGAAGCCAACAACTTGCGGGCGATAGAGGGCGCACATTTTGAGAATGATGATGAAAGTATAAGGATCCGGTGGCGGAAAATCAGCCGACTTGCTCTGCGAAGGCTGGATTTTGAGATACATTCCGTCTGGCCGGACCCAGAACATCATGGACTGGAACAGTTCCAGTCCACGGCTCCATCCGCTTTCATAGACGCAAGAGCGGCAGAGATCGAGAAACAGATTTGCCTGGACGACGGTTCGCGGGACAAGTCGGTTCCACATAGAGTTGGCCAAGCCGACAAGGTCATTCCGCTCCTTTCCGAAGGTATCGCTTGACTGGCAGTAGAGCACAATGGACTCCAAGCCCAACGTGATGAGCTCTGGGGAGGCACGCGACTTGCGTTTGTAATACTGCATGAAGTCGATGGAGGCGATAGACGTCGACGAAATAGGAGGAAGGATCCGAGAGAGAATGCGAGCCGAGACAATGTCAGCGCCAGCCAGGACGGGGCCATATCCTCTCGCCCACCGCCGACCATGAACCTGCATCCATGAGCCAGACCACTGCCAGCGAGCCCGCATGACCAACAACGTCGAGATCCGTTTGCCTGAGTTGGGGTGTGCAGCGCTGTCGTCGACCGATGCCGATCGATGCCGAGACATTCCAATCGATGTCGAGAAATGCCTCTCAGCTCACGCCGTTCCCGCCCTGGATCATCATGCTGGATCGTCCTCGCTCGACTCTGCCGCCACACAAGACTCACCAGCTTGAAGGCCTCG
>NW_026516610.1:0-12232 GCF_025602895.1 Polychytrium aggregatum
CCTCGATGTCCCCTCCGCGACCGACCGAGTCGAAACACCTTCAGCACAACTTGGCGTTGCTGAAGGAGAACCTCGAGAAGGCCAAGGCGGACTACAAGCGCTTTGCGGATGCCCACAAGTCCGACGCTCCCAAGTTCGCTCCTGGCGATCAAGTCTGGGTCCTAACACGCAACATCAAGACCACCCGTCCAAGCAAGAAGTTGGACTACCAGCGCATCGGACCCTACAAGATCGTCGAAGCCATCGGTTTCCCTCGCCTTCCGCCTCGACCTTCCCAAGGATCTCAAGATCCATCCGGTGTTCCATGTCTCCCTCCTTGAGCCCCACAAGTCGAACACCCTCCCCGGCCGCATCCAAGACCCTCCTCCGCCAGTCCGCGTCGACGACCACTTGGAGTATGAAGTCCAGGAGATCCTCGACTCCAAGCTGGTCCGCGGTAAGTTGAGCTATTTCGTTGATTGGAAGGGCTACTCGACTGATCATCGCAGCTGGGAGCCCGCCAACTACGTTAACGCTCCCGACAAGATAGCCGACTTCCACCGCCGGTACCCCGACAAGCCTGGACTTATTGTTCGCAGGAGTGGCCGTAGTTTGGGGAGGGGATGATGTGATGATCATGCACGTTGGGAACACGTGTGGACTGCTGCGCGTGATGCACCGTGAGTCATGTTTGTTTGTCTTGGCGTGTATTCCCTGATTGGCTGGCGCCGATGACTCTTACTTCGCCTCCGACTGCGCTGTGCTTCGCCCCTCTCTCTAGCAGCTCCGCCTCCCTCGCACCCCCATCTCGTCCCTCGTTTGTCGCTCCACCCCTCTCGCCCACTTTCGCCCTTCGGTTTCCCTCTTGGCTATAAAGCCCCTCCTTTCTTGCACCCATTTTGTATCTGCAGTTCGAACAACACTTGTTGTTATCTGATAAGTCGTAATATAGCTTATCGTTGTTCGCCAAGCACCTGGTCGTCCAGTGTCGTTGCTTGTCGTGGTCCTCACAGGTCGAGACTGTTCTCGATTCTCGGCTCTTCCGTGGTCGCTTACAGTACTTGGTTCAGTGGAAGGGCTATTCCGAGACTGACCGGTCTTGGGAGCCCGCTGCCAATGTTTCCCACGCCACTGATCTTGTTGCTGACTTCCACCTTCGCTATCCCTCAAAGCCGAAGGCGACGCCCGGAGTTCGTCGCTAAGGAAGGGGATGATGTTAGGGATAGCTTCTGCTTGTTCTCCACTTTGACTGCACACTTGGCTGTTCTTTTGCCTTTCTGTTTGTTTGTGTGTAGCTTTGCAGTTCCCCTCCAATTTTCCGCCTTTTGCCTGCCATTTCCGCTCCTTCCGCACTTCCGTTTCCCCGCGCTGCTCCGCTTCCTTTGTCTTCTTCGCACGCGCCGGTTTGTTTGTGCACGCGCCTTGCTGCGATTGGTTGCAATTCGGCTGCCGGTCATGTGTCCCACCACCGGTGACTCATGACCTGCCTGACCGCCCCGATCTCTTGTTCATCTCGCATGCATTTGCCCCAACCTTATACTTGACCAATCCGCTTCTTGGACGTTGAGTCACATTGCTTCGCCTTTGCACGTTTCTCCTGCCAGGTGCTTCGCTTTTGCTTGCGCCTCCCTCGCTTTGGTTCTCTGCCTGTCTCGGTGGTCCTTCTCGGCCCTCGTTCGTGCATCGCCCCCTTCGCCCTGCTCGATCGCCCACTTTTCCCTCCCTTGGCCGCCCTTCGCTGCCAAGTCCGGACTTGTCTATAAATAGCCTGACCCCCGCGATGTGTAGTCGAACCTCAGCGTTCAAAATAGGACTAAATAAAGTGCCTTCTACTTTATTCTCTGAGTGTTCCTCACGTCTCATTTCGAGACTAGTCTTATCTTGAACGGATCTTGCTTCCCTCGCTCCCTCTCCGAGTCCACTTCGGACTTTACCCTTGCCTTCCCTGAGCTCACTTCGAGCTCACTTCTTCTTTTGCCGTTGAGTCCCCTTCGGACTCTAACAGCTGGGCAGGGACGGGGTCTTGGTCTTGGTCTTTGGGACGGCAGGAGGCAAGGCAGGACTGGGCTTGGGCACGGCAGGAGGCAAGGCAGGGAGGATCTCGGGCTCGGCTGGGGACTCGGCTGGGGACTTCTTGGACTCGGGCAGGGACACGGCAGGCTCGGCGGGGACCTCAGCAGGGGACTCGGCAGGCGGCTCGGCAGGGCTGGACCTAGAGGACTGTGGCTCGGGAGAGAACGGGGAGGCCAAACTGTGGATAGAGGTGCAAGGCAAGAAAATAGAGTCATGGTGCCAGTCAAAGTAGGGTTTGTGTTTCTTGATCCAATCCATACCCAAGATGATCGGGTATGAAGCCAAGGGAATCAGCGCGAACGAGATTTGTTCATAGTGGCTGATGCCTGTGATCATAGAAACACAAACTCCAAGACTAGACTCCATCGAAGAACCATCGGCAAGAGTGATGACGAAGGAAGTTTCAAAGGTGGGGAGAGCGTGGGTTGCGGCGAATCCAGTGTCCATAAACGAAGTAACCGCGCCGGTATCGATCATGGCGGTTGCCCGTATGGACTCTGGACCGCACAGCAGAGTCACAGCGAGGGAGGGCTGACGTTGGATGTCAGGCTCGGGAGGCGAAGACGAAGAAGCAAGAGCGGTGGAAACGGTGGCAATGGTGACGGGGGCAAGATGGCAAAAGGCAGAAGAGTGATTTACCGTGGAGACATTTACAGGAGGAAGATTTATGACATGATTGACGCCTAGGAAAGCTCCTCCGACCTTTTCTAGGCAGAGAAGTTTTCCTGGTCGTCAAGTTTATTCACATCAACGACAGCCAAAGAAGCATCGATGGCAGCCAAGCGGGAGGAGGTCTTATTGGGGCAGCGAAGGGCAATGTGTCCTTCCTGCTTGCAATAAAAGCAGCGGTTGGCAGCACGGAGGGCGGCCTTGTCCTCGGCGGTCAGCCTGCGAGCGGAAGCCTGGCTGAGGTCCATGGGCTGCGGAACGTTGAAGGCTTGAGCGGGGCGAGGAGGAGGAGCAGGAGCGAACGGACGAGGAGCCGGACGGAAAGGGAGAGGAGCCGGACGAGCAGGAGCAGGAGCAGGAGCGGAGCGGTGGTTGGGACGGCGGGGAGCGTTGGTCCTCCTGGCGGTTGTCGATGGCGATCGCCGCTTGCATGAGATCTTCGAGGTTGTCGAAGGAGCGGCGGGAGAGTTCGTCTTGGACCGAGGGCTTGAGTCCACTCTCGAAGTGGAACATGAGAGGGTCTTGGGACCAAGTGGACGAGGTGGACGGCTTGGCGGCGGTACTCGGCGGCATAGGCGGCGGCGGAGGTGACTTGGTAAAGCCTGACCATCTCGCGAGCAGCGGCGATGGTGGGCTGAACCTGGCCAAAGGCAGCACGGAGCCACTCGGAGAAACCGGCAAAGTCACGGATGGCAGGGGGGGAGCACTCGGGGTCTCTCTCCAACTGATCGATGTACGGCTGCATGTAGTCTGCAGCAGTACCATCGAGATAGGATAAGGCGTAAAACACCTTATCCCTTTCAGTCTGGAAGAGGGGAGGGTTGGACACGAAGGCCAGTCTGCAATGCGAGAGGAAGGCATTGCAGCGGCTCGGGTCCTTACCAGAGAAGCGGTCGGGAGGACCTATCTGCCTGGTGGCAGAGTTGCGACCAGCAGAGTGATCCTCGGGGTCTTGGGCAGGATCATCGACGTCGTCAGGTACGCCGAAGTAGGGGCGACCTGCGCGACGGATCGGGGCGGGAGCGGGAGCAGGAGGAGGTAGCTGGGCCTGGTAGCTGCGGAGGGCCTCCTGGACACTGGCGGCGACAACTTGGCGGACATCCTCTTCACGGCGAGCCAGGACCTGGTCCATACGATCGGTGATGCGGTTGAGCGCATCATCCTGATCGTGGAGGAACTTGGAAAAGTCCTGGAGAGAACGGGCGTTCTCGGCGGACTGGATAATGACCGCACGGATGGCCTGGAGCTCGGGCTCGGAAAGGCCAGAAGGGGAAGCCATTGGTAAAAGAGATAGCGAAGGGAACGGGGGCAAAGGCAGGGCAAGTGGGGGGTTGTTGAAGGTCTTGCCAAGTGTCAAGACTGGACAACGGGGCAAGCAGGGAAGTGCGCAAGAGTCCTAATACAAGACTCGAACGTAGGGAGAGGAGCGGGGACTGGACTGGGACACAGAGTGTCAAGTGTAAAGCCAAAGTTTTATTCTAGATCCAAGGCTTAGGATACTAAAAATACAAAGTGGCAAGACGAAGGCAAAGGACAGAGGCTGGTCGGAGGACTATTTATGCGAGCGCCAAGGATCGACGCTGCAGAGCGAGGGGGCAGGAGCGAAGCAGCGGCGGGGAGGGCGAAGCAGCGAGCGAAGCAGGTGGCGGCCGTGACTCGGGATCCGTGAGTCAGCGGGCGTCAGTGGCGGCGGCATGGCGGCGCCAAGGCGTCAGGCGGCGTCGAGGCGGCGTCGTGGGCGTAACCCATGACCAACAGCAAGGAAGCGGGAACGGAACACAGACAGCGCGCGTGCTGGCGGTAAGACAACAAGGCAGCACAGCGCGGGAAACGAACAAACAGAAGGAAGGGGAAAGCGCTAAGGCAGGCAAACAGAAAGGAAAGGGCAATGGTAAAGGAAGGAAGAGGGCAAAGGCAGAGGGTGTTCATGACAGTATCCATTGCAATTACCTGCAAGACGACTGGACCCTTCACCTTCCCCTTGCCGAGTTCACTTACAACAACTCGGAAAACACTTCCACTGGCATGACTCCCTTCTTTGCAGTCCATGGCCATCACCACCATTTTCGATCCCTCTATCATCCGTGATCCCTCTGTTGTGCCCTCTGCCGAAGAACGTGTCGACCGACTCCAGACCATTCTCGAGGATCTCAAGGCCAACCTCCGGGTTGCCCAAGAGTCCTACACTGTGCAGGCCAACAAATCCCGTCTCCCCCACTCCCGACATCTCCGTTGGCGACCTCGTTTTCTTGATCGTCGCCACATCCGCACCCTTCGTCCCTCCAACAAGCTTGATCAGAAAAAGCTTGGCCCCTTTAAAGTTCTTCGCCGCATCAACCCCGTTGCCTTTGAACTTAAACTCCCTTCCACACTCAAAGTCCATCCCGTTTTTCATGTATCCCTCCTTGAACCCCGAACGAAGGACATTGTTCCCGAGTTCACCCAACCTGAACCACC
This sequence comes from Polychytrium aggregatum, assembly GCF_025602895.1. Taxonomy (NCBI): domain Eukaryota; kingdom Fungi; phylum Chytridiomycota; class Chytridiomycetes; order Polychytriales; genus Polychytrium; species Polychytrium aggregatum. The sequence goes on from NW_026516610.1 coordinate 5,179, forward strand.
TCCCATTCTTGTTGACTCCCAGGAAGAGTTTGAGGTCGAGACTGTTCTCGATTCTCGGCTTTTCCGTGGTCGCTTACAGTACTTGGTTCAGTGGAAGGGCTATTCCGAGACTGACCGGTCTTGGGAGCCCGCTGCCAATGTTTCCCCACGCCACTGATCTTGTTGCTGATTCCACCTTCGCTATCCCTCAAAGCCGAAGGCGACGCCCGGAGTTCGTCGCTAAGGAAGGGGATGATGTTAGGGATAGCTCTGCTTGTTCTCCACTTTGACTGCACACTTGGCTGTTCTTTTGCCTTTCTGTTTGTTTGTGTGTAGCTTTGCAGTTCCCCTCCAATTTTCCGCCCTTTGCCTGCCATTTCCGCCCATTCAGCACTTCCGTTTTCCCGCGCTGCTCCGCTTCCTTTGTCTTCTTCGCACGCGCCGGTTTGTTTGTGCACGCGCCTTGCTGCGATTGGTTGCAATTCGGCTGCCGGTCATGTGTCCCCCCACCGGTGACTCATGACCTGCCTGACCGCCCCGATCTCTTGTTCATCTCGCATGCATTTGCCCCAACCTTATACTTGACCAATCCGCTTCTTGGACGTTGAGTCACATTGCTTCGCCTTTGCACGTTTCTCCTGCCAGGTGCTTCGCTTTTGCTTGCGCCTCCCTCGCTTTGGTTCTCTGCCTGTCTCGGTGGTCCTTCTCGGCCCTCGTTCGTGCATCGCCCCCTTCGCCCTGCTCGATCGCCCACTTTTCCCTCCCTTGGCCGCCCTTCGCTGCCAAGTCCGGACTTGTCTATAAATAGCCTGACCCCCGCGATGTGTAGTCGAACCTCAGCGTTCAAAATAGGACTAAATAAAGTGCCTTCTACTTTATTCTCTGAGTGTTCCTCACGTCTCATTTCGAGACAAGTCTTATCTTGAACGGATCTTTGCTTCCCTCGCTCCCTCTCCGAGTCCACTTCGGACTTTACCCTTGCCTTCCCTGAGCTCACTTCGAGCTCACTTCTTCTTTGCCGTTGAGTCCCCTTTGGACTCTAACAGTGGGCCATCTTCGTGAGCCTGTCGACGAACACGGCAATTGCGTCGAAGCCTTCGGACTTGGGAAGTTCGACCACAAAGTCCATGGATACGGCCGACCAGGGTGACTGTGATGATCATGCACGTTGGGAACACGTGTGGGACTGCTGCGCGTGATGCACCGTGAGTCATGTTTGTTTGTCTTGGCGTGTATTCCCTGATTGGCTGGCGCCGATGACTCTTACTTCGCCTCCGACTGCGCTGTGCTTCGCCCCTCTCTCTAGCAGCTCCGCCTCCCTCGCACCCCCATCTCGTCCCTCGTTTGTCGCTCCACCCCTCTCGCCCACTTTCGCCCTTCGGTTTCCCTCTTGGCTATAAAGCCCCTCCTTTCTTGCACCCATTTTGTATCTGCAGTTCGAACAACACTTGTTGTTATCTGATAAGTCGTAATATAGCTTATCGTTGTTCGCCAAGCACCTGGTCGTCCAGTGTCGTTGCTTGTCGTGGTCCTCACATATTGTTCGAACTCCCTCTCTCTGTCTGACCACCTGCTTGGCTGAGGCTTCGTTGCTGCCCTCATCCTTCTATTCTCTGTTGTCTTCCCTGCATCCTCGCTCCCCACTTTCAAAGCCCACATGGACCAACTCCAGGCCCAAATCGTTGCCCTCCAGGAGGAACTGGTTCTCCTCCGGACCACAACATTCTTCCGCCGCCCCACAGCTCCCGCACATGCCGACCCCGGACAAGTTCGACGGCACCAGGTCAAAGTTCCGCCCCTTCGTCAACCAGTGCCGCCTGCTCATGATGCTCCAGGCATCCAGGTTCCCGTCCGAGCAAGTCAAGGTGGGTTACGTCTTGAGTTTGCTCACTGGTCCGGCCCTCCAGTGGGCGACTCCCTTGATCGAGTCGAACGATCAAATCCTGCACTCGTTCGACTCGTTCATGGAACGCTTTCGCCAAGCGTTTGACGATCCCGACCGCACCCACACTGCCGAGCTGCTCCTTTCCTCCATGGCACAGGGCAACCGCTCGTGCATGGATTATGCCTCAGAGTTCCTCCGCGTTGCCGCCGACCTTCCCTGGAACGACGAAGCCAAGATCTCCGCCTTCCGCCGTGGCCTGTCGAGGGAGATCAAGCAGCGCCTCTCCTTCATCGACCCTCTCCCTCTCCGCTTGGTCCCGTTCGTCGAGCGTTGCCTCAAGATCGATGCACGCATCATCGAGCTCAACAACGAGCTCCGAAACACTGGCCCTGTTTCCTTCGGCACCCAGGCCTTCAACTCCCGCACCCCGTCCTTCCAGCCGCCCGCCCAGGAGCCTCCGGTTCTCTACTCCGAGCCGATGCAGATCGACGCCGCCGTCGTCAGCCGCCTGACCCCCGAGGAGAAGAACCGCCGCTTCCAGGAGCGCCTCTGCTTCCGCTGTGGCAAGCCCGGCCACGTCGCCAAGTCCTGCCCCCTCAAGTCCGGCTCCCGTGCTCCCGCCTCTGGTTCCCGCTTCCCCGGCTCCCGTCCTCAGGCTCCCGGCTCCCGTCCCCGTTCGAAGGTTGTCCGAACCATCGTCTACGATGATGGTGAGGAGGAACACTTCGAGTCGGGAAACGACCAGGCCCAGATCTAAGTGGAGGCTTAGATCTGGAGCCGTCTCCCCTTCCTCCAGAAGCAAGCGTCGATGGTAAGGAGCATGAGGTAAGTGTCGAACGCATGGCTATGTGTGGAATGATCAATGTAGTCGGTGGTGGATCGCACTCTGTCAAACCCGCCTCTTCTAAGGGCACATCTGGCTCCCAGATGTCTTTGACAGAGCTCCCGATCTCCACACCACCTGCGAACTTGGTCATCTGCTCGAACCATGCTGCCGACACTGATCTCTGCTCCGAGCCTTCTTCGTGCGTCTCGTCGATTTCTTCGTCTTCTCCCGTTTTCTCCGCTTCTCTTGTTCTCCCTTCTGGTCGCTCCCTCTCTTGCCAACTTCTCGTCGATTCTGGTGCCTCCGGCAACTTCATCGACGAGAGCTTTGTTGACCGCTTCTCGGTCCCCCTCGTTTCCAAATCCACTCCCCTCCCTGTCCAAGGTGTCGATGGCCAGCCACTTTCTTCCGGCCCCATCACTTTTGAGACGGAACCCCTCAAGATTGTTCTTGGGGACTACACTCAACACCTTTCCTTTGATGTCATTAAGTCTCCCCACCAACCTGTTATCCTTGGCTATCCCTGGCTGCAGTCCATCGAACCCAGGTTCCACTGGGCTCGTGGACTCCTTTGCCTTCCCCGTCCTGCAAACCACATCCTCAAGGTTGTGGATGCCTCTTCCCTCCCTTCCGTTTCTTCCGTTTCTCCTTCTCCCCTTCCTCTTGTTGGCGACACACCCAATGTTTTCCCTCGTGCCTCTACCGACACCACTGTGGTGCTCGCTTCTTCGCCTCGCACCGTTTGTACTCGCGAAGATGATCAGAATAAAGTGATCGCTCAACGTTATTCTGATTGTGTTCCGAGTGAGGTGCCCTGTTCCTGTGCTGCTCGTCCTGGTCCCTCCGGTCTCGTCTCCGTCCGTCCTGGTCTCCCCGGTCCCGTTGCTCCCAGCCCCGCTCCTGTCCGTGTCCAAGCGATCAGGTACAAGTCGTTGGAGCAGTCCGTCCTCGACACACAGTCTAGCCCCGACCCCCTGACTGTGTTCCAAGTCCTCGTCCTTCCTGCCACCGATCCGGATCCGACGCCCCTCTCGACGTCGATCCCCGAGGAGTACAAGTCGTTTGGCTCAGTCTTCTCGAAGCAGGAAGCCGATTCGTTGCCCCCGCACCGGACGTACGACTGCCCGATCGACCTGGAGCCCGGCAAGACCCCCAAGTTCGGACCGCTCTACTCCCTGTCAGAGCCCGAACTCAAGGCCCTTCGTGAATACCTCGACGACAACCTCGTCAAAGGGTTCATCCGTCCTTCGTCCTCTCCCGCCGGTTCTCCGATCCTTTCGTCAAGAAGAAGGACGGCTCTCTGCGTCTCTGCGTGGACTATCGCGCATTGAACACGATCACGGTCAAGAATCGTTACCCCTTACCGTTGATCAATGAGATGCTGGACCGAGTCCGGGACGCGAAGGTGTTCACGAAGCTGGACCTCCGCGGGGCCTACAACCTGCTGCGTATCCGCGCAGGCGACGAGTGGAAGACGGCCTTTCGCACTCGTTACGGCCAGTTCGAGTACTTGGTGATGCCCTTTGGACTCACCAATGCTCCGGCCACCTTCCAGCACTTCATCAACGATGTCCTTCGTGATGAACTGGACAACTTTGCGATTGCCTACCTTGACGACATTTTGATTTACAGCGCTGACCCCACTTCGAGCAGTGCAAATCACGTCAAGCAGGTCCTGGCCAAGCTCCAGGCTGCAAAGTTGTACTGCAAGCCTGGAGAAGTGCGAGTTCTCCAAGGACAAGGTCTCTTCCTCGGCTACGTCATCTCGCCCAAGGGTATCGAGATGGAACGAGCAAAGCTCTCCGCCATTGTCGACTGGCCCGTCCCCCGCAATGTCTCCGACCTTCGCTCCTTCATTGGGTTCTCGAACTTTTACCGTCGCTTCATTGACGGATATGCCAAGATCGCCGGTCCGCTCACGCTCCTGTTCAAGAAGTCCCAGGTCTTCCGCTGGTCCCCCGACGCCCACAAGGCTTTCCAGTCCCTCAAGGAAGCCTTCGTCTCCGAGCCCGTCCTTGCGCACCCCGACCCATCCAAGCCCTTTGTCGTGGAGTCTGATGCCTCAGACTTTGCGATCGGATGCGTCCTGTCCCAGCGCGGCTCCGATGGCCACCTGCACCCGTGCTCCTTCCACTCCCGCACGCTCATGGATGCTGAACGCAACTACAGCATCTATGAGAAGGAGCTCTTGGCCATCAAGGAGGCTTTCGAGGTCTGGCGACACTACCTCGAAGGTGCCCAACACCCAGTCCAAGTCCTTACCGACCACAAGAACTTGGAATACCTGGCGTCGGCCCGCATCCTCAACCAGCGACACGCCCGGTGGTCGCAGTTCCTGTCTCGGTTCGACCTCCGGATCCAGTACCTCCCCGGTCCAAAGAACGGCAAGGCCGACGCTCTCTCCCGCCGCCCGGACTACGTCCCTCCGTCCGCACCTGTGTCCAAGGAGCCTCCCCCGTTGCTGCCACCTTCGTCGTTCGCCTGTGCCGTCCGTCGCTCCTCGGATGCAAGTTCCACTCGCCCTGTGGACTTGCTCAAGCTCATTGCCGAGGAGCAACCCAAGGACCCGTCCCTGGACCAGCTCCGCAACGATCCCAAGTATGTCCTGAAGGATGGTCTCCTCACCTTCATGGACAAGATCGTTGTGCCCGAGTCGTGTCGAGTCCCCGTCCTCAAGTCATGCCACGATCCTGTCGCTGTTGGACATCCTGGCATTCGGCGGACTCGGGCACTGATCTCGAGGCAGTTCTGGTGGCCCTCAATCCGCAAGGATGTCCAGGCTTATGTCTCGACGTGCGACACTTGTGCACGCTCGAAAGTCCCTCGACATAAGCCGTTTGGATACTTGCAGCCCCTCCCGACGGCCATCGCGACCCTGGTCTCTGGTGACGATGGACTTTATCACCGACCTCCCCGAGTCCAACGGCAAGACTTGCATCTTTGTCGTCGTCGATAGCCTGACCAAGATGGCCCACTTCCTTCCCTGTCGGTCCCTCCCAAGTGCCGAGGAAACAGCGTCGCTGTTCCTCGACAACATCTTCCGTCTCCACGGTCTCCCGGACAACATCGTCTCGGACCGAGGAAGCCAGTTCACCTCGCGGTTCTGGCAGGCCCTGTGCTCAGAACTCGGCATCAAGACCAGTCTGTCCACGGCGTTCCACCCCCAAACCGATGGACAGACTGAGCGGGTCAACCAAGTCATCAACCAGCATCTCCGCTGCTACACCTCGTACCAGCAGGATGACTGGGCGATGCTGCTCCCGCTCGCCGAGTTCTCATACAACAACCTCGAGCACACCTCGACCAAGGCCTCCCCGTTCCTGGCGACTTACGGCTTCAACCCTCGATTCGAGTCTCCGGTCCTTCCTTCCAGCCTCGATGTCCCCTCCGCGACCGACCGAGTCGAACACCTTCAGCACAACTTGGCGTTGCTGAAGGAGAACCTCGAGAAGGCCAAGGCGGACTACAAGCGCTTTGCGGATGCCCACAAGTCCGACGCTCCCAAGTTCGCTCCTGGCGATCAAGTCTGGGTCCTAACACGCAACATCAAGACCACCCGTCCAAGCAAGAAGTTGGACTACCAGCGCATCGGACCCTACAAGATCGTCGAAGCCATCGGTTCCCTCGCCTTCCGCCTCGACCTTCCCAAGGATCTCAAGATCCATCCGGTGTTCCATGTCTCCCTCCTTGAGCCCCACAAGTCGAACACCCTCCCCGGCCGCATCCAAGACCCTCCTCCGCCAGTCCGCGTCGACGACCACTTGGAGTATGAAGTCCAGGAGATCCTCGACTCCAAGCTGGTCCGCGGTAAGTTGAGCTATTTCGTTGATTGGAAGGGCTACTCGACTGATCATCGCAGCTGGGGAGCCCGCCAACTACGTTAACGCTCCCGACAAGATAGCCGACTTCCACCGCCGGTACCCCGACAAGCCTGGACTTATTGTTCGCAGGAGTGGCCGTAGTTTGGGGAGGGGATGATGTGATGATCATGCACGTTGGGAACACGTGTGGACTGCTGCGCGTGATGCACCGTGAGTCATGTTTGTTTGTCTTGGCGTGTATTCCCTGATTGGCTGGCGCCGATGACTCTTACTTCGCCTCCGACTGCGCTGTGCTTCGCCCCTCTCTCTAGCAGCTCCGCCTCCCTCGCACCCCCATCTCGTCCCTCGTTTGTCGCTCCACCCCTCTCGCCCACTTTCGCCCTTCGGTTTCCCTCTTGGCTATAAAGCCCCTCCTTTCTTGCACCCATTTTGTATCTGCAGTTCGAACAACACTTGTTGTTATCTGATAAGTCGTAATATAGCTTATCGTTGTTCGCCAAGCACCTGGTCGTCCAGTGTCGTTGCTTGTCGTGGTCCTCACAG
>NW_026516611.1:0-11919 GCF_025602895.1 Polychytrium aggregatum
AGGCCGAGAGCCGTGTCGGCCGCATGTCCGAGGCCAGCCAGCTCGACGAATGGAAGAGGATGCTGACCACCGGCCGAATGCCAGGCTCCTCCAAGCCGATCCAGCCCACAGCAGCACCGCCAGCCAGTCCTTGTCCCCGGGACGGTCGCCAACTCTGAGCTCCGGAACGACAAGTTCAGGGAGGCCGTCACCAACATGGACTGGCTGTACGTCGAGGGGCATCCGCTGTGGCGACCTCGGCAGTGTCCGCCGCAACCTCAAGCGATGCGGCATCGACACCAGGGAGTTGGCCGAGATCAACTTCCCTGAGGCCACGGTCATGGAGGTCCTTGTCCGCGACAATCCAACAAGGCCGACCTGGTGCCCGTCTGGAGTCGCTGTCGTCCACACATGGCAGGGTCAGGGTCGTACCGGCCTACGACGTCCATCCATGGTCTCAAGCACCATGGACTGGCCCTGTCCCGATCCGATGCCATCAAGAACTTTATGGCAAAGTCCCTCCGCCAGGCAGCCAAGGCCAAGACCGCCCCTGTCCGCCGCTGCATCCAGATGCGCATCCCCGAGGAGTACCGCGACGAGTACGACTCGCTCCTCAAGAAGGCCCTATCCGGCAAGGAGGTCAAGCGGGCGGACATCACCGCCGTCCCCAAGGTCCCTGGTTCTGCCGCTGCCGCTGCCTCGTCGTCTGCCTCTGCCGCTGCCGCTACCGCTGCCCCTGCCGTTGTCGTTGCTGTCGCTGCTGCTGCTGCCCCCGCCGCTGGTGCCTCGTCAAAGCCCAGCAAGCCTCACCCCGCCTACAGAGTCCCGCTGTCCGTCATGGACACTGACTCTGAAGGAGAGGGCCCCCGGGCCAGCAGCAGCGCTGCACGACTCCAATGAATCCACACCCCTCGCAGGGAGGCGGCAGGGCCCAGACATCCCTGACCGTCGCTGTCATGAACACCCTCTGCCTTTGCCCTCTTCCTTCCTTTACCCTTGCCCTTTCCTTTCTGTTTGCCTGTCTTAGTGCTTTCCCTTCCTTCTGTTTGTTTGTTTCCCGCGCTGTGCTGCCTTGTTGTCTTACCGCAAGCACGCGCGCTGCCTGTGTTCCGTTCCCGCTCCCTTGCTGTTGGTCATGGGTTACGCCCACGACGCCGCCTCGACGCCGCCTGACGCCTTGGCGCCGCCAAGCCGCCGCCACTGACGCCCGCTGACTCACGGATCCCGAGTCACGGCCGCCACCTGCTTCGCTCGCTGCTTCGCCCTCCCCGCCGCTGCTTCGCTCCTGCCCCCTCGCTCTGCAGCGTCGATCCTTGGCGCTCGCATAAATAGCCCTCCGACCAGCCTCTGTCTTTTGCCTTCGTCTTGCCACTTTGTATTTTTAGTATCCTAAGCCTTGGATCTAGAATAAAACTTTGGCTTCACACTTGACACTCTGTGTCCCAGTCCAGTCCCCGCTCCTCTCCCTACGTTCGAGTCTTGCATTAGGACTCTTGCGCACTTCCCTGCTTGCCCCGTTGTCCAGTCTTGACACTTGGCAAGACCTTCAACAACCCCCCACTTGCCCTGCCTTTGCCCCGTCCCCTTCTCTATCTCTTTTACCAATGGCTTCCCCTTCTGGCCTTTCCGAGCCCGAGCTCCAGGCCATCCGTGCGGTCATTATCCAGTCCGCCGAGAACGCCCGTTCTCTCCAGGACTTTTCCAAGTTCCTCCACGATCAGGATGATGCGCTCAACCGCATCACCGATCGTATGGACCAGGTCCTGGCTCGCCGTGAAGAGGATGTCCGCCAAGTTGTCGCCGCCAGTGTCCAGGAGGCCCTCCGCAGCTACCAGGCCCAGCTACCTCCTCCTGCTCCCGCTCCCGCCCCGATCCGTCGTGCAGGTCGCCCCTACCTCGGCGTTCCTGACGACGTCGATGATCCTGCCCAAGACCCCGAGGACAACCCTGCTGGTCGCAACTCTGCCACCAGGCAGATAGGTCCCCCTGATCGCTTCTCTGGTAAGGACCCGAGCCGCTGCAATGCCTTCCTCTCGCATTGCAGACTGGCCTTCGTGTCCAACCCTCCCCTCTTCCAGACTGAAAGGGATAAGGTGTTCTACGCCTTATCCTATCTCGATGGTACTGCTGCAGACTACATGCAGCCGTACATCGATCAGTTGGAGAGAGACCCCGAGTGCTCTCCCCCTGCCATCCGTGACTTTGCCGGTTTCTCCGAGTGGCTCCGTGCTGCCTTTGGCCAGGTCCAGCCCACCATCGCCGCTGCTCGCGAGATGGTCAGGCTTTACCAAGTCACCTCCGCCGCCGCCTATGCCGCCGAGTACCGCCGCCAAGCCGTCCACCTCGTCACTTGGTCCCAAGACCCTCTCATGTTCCACTTCGAGAGTGGACTCAAGCCCTCGGTTCAAGATGAACTCTCCCGCCGCTCCTTCGACAACCTCGAAGATCTCATGCAAGCGGCGATCGCCATCGACAACCGCCAGGAGGACCAACGCTCCCGCCGTCCCAACCACCGCTCCGCTCCTGCTCCTGCTCCTGCTCGTCCGGCTCCTCTCCCTTTCCGTCCGGCTCCTCGTCCCTTCGCTCCTGCTCCTCCTCCTCGCCCCGCTCAAGCCTTCAACGTTCCGCAGCCCATGGACCTCAGCCAGGCCTCCGCTCGCAGGCTGACCGCCGAGGACAAGGCCGCCCTCCGTGCTGCCAACCGCTGCTTTTATTGCAAGCAGGAAGGGCACATTGCCCTTCGCTGCCCCAATAAGGCATCCTCCCGCTTGGCTGCCATCGATGCTTCTTTGGCTGTCGTTGATGTGAATAAACTTGACGACCAGGAAAACTTCTCTGCCTAGAAAAGGTCGGAGGAGCTTTCCTAGGCGTCAATCATGTCATAAATCGTCCTCCTGTAAATGTCTCCACGGTAAATCACTCTTCTGCCTTTTGCCATCTTGCCCCCGTCACCATTGCCACCGTTTCCACTGCTCTTGCTTCTTCGTCTTCGCCTCCCGAGCCTGACATCCAACGTCAGCCCTCCCTCGCTGTGACTCTGCTGTGCGGTCCAGAGTCCATACGGGCAACCGCCATGATCGATACCGGCGCGGTTACTTCGTTTATGGACACTGGATTCGCCGCAACCCACGCTCTCCCCACCTTTGCAACTTCTTTCGTCATCACTCTTGCCGATGGTTCTTCGATGGAGTCTAGTCTTGGAGTTTGTGTTTCTATGATCACAGGCATCAGCCACTATGAACAAATCTCGTTCGCGCTGATTCCCTTGGCTTCATACCCGATCATCTTGGGTATGGATTGGATCAAGAAACACAAGCCCTACTTTGACTGGCACCATGACTCTATTTTCTTGCCTTGCACCTCTATCCACAGTTTGGCCTCCCCGTTCTCTCCCGAGCCACAGTCCTCTAGGTCCAGCCCTGCCGAGCCGCCTGCCGAGTCCCCTGCTGAGGTCCCCGCCGAGCCTGCCGTGTCCCTGCCCGAGTCCAAGATCGTTCCTGCCAAGTCCCCAGCCGAGTCCCCAGCCGAGCCCGAGATCCTCCCTGCCTTGCCTCCTGCCGTCCCAAAGACCAAGACCAAGACCCAGTCCCTGCCCAGCGTCAGCCTGATCGGCAGCATCCCCTTCCAGCACGCCGTCCAGAAGGAAGGCCTGGAAGTGTTCCTCTTGGATGCTGCCCGAGTCCTGTCCCTCTGCTCCGTCGACGCTGGAGCCAAGCCCAAGGCCGAGCCCTCTGTCCCCTCCAAGTACTCGTCCTTTGCCAAGGTGTTTTCCAAGTCCGAGGCCGACAAGCTCCCCCAGCACCGCCCTTACGACCACACGATCCCGTTGGTCGAAGGTGCGTCCCCGTCGTTTGGGCCCGTCTACAACCTCTCCAAGCCGGAGATGGACGCCCTCCACACCTACATCCAAGAGAACTTGTCCAAGGGTTTCATCCGCCGTTCCGAGTCCCCTGCCGGTGCCCCAGTCCTGTTCGTCAAGAAGAAGGATGGCTCCCTCCGTCTCTGCGTCGACTACCGGGCCCTGAACAAGATCACCGTGCCGAACCGTTGTCCCTTGCCCCTGATTGCCGAGACGTTCGACAACCTCGGCAAGGCCAAGATCTTCACCAAGCTCGACATGCGAGGCGCATACAACCTCTTGCGCATCGCTGAAGGTGAAGAGTGGAAGACGGCCTTCCGCTGTCGCTACGGCCACTTCGAGTACAACGTCATGCCGTTCGGCTTGACCAACGCTCCTGCCTCGTTCCAAGCCTTCGTCAACGATGTCCTCCGAGAATACCTTGACCAGTTCGTGGTCGTCTACCTGGACGACATCCTCATCTACTCCTCCGATCCTGCCGAGCACGAGGCTCATGTCAAGAAAGTCCTGACCAAGCTCCAAGACGCCGGACTCTCACTTAAGCTTGAAAAGTGTGAGTTCGACCAGTCCTCCGTCGCCTTCCTCGGGTTCATCATCTCGCCCGATGGAATCTCCATGGATCCCGACAAGGTCAAGGCCATCCAGGAGTGGGAGATTCCCCGATCTGCCCACGACATCCAAGTCTTCCTCGGCCTGGCGAACTTCTACCGTCGGTTCGTCAAGGACTACTCCAAGATCGCCACCCCGCTGACGGACCTCCTGAAGAAGGACATCAAGTTCTCCTGGTCTCCCTCGGCTCAAACGTCATTCCTGAAGCTTAAGGAATGCCTGAGCACCGGTCCTGTCCTCCGCCACTTCGACCCCGAGCGTCAGTGCGTCATCGAAGCCGACGCATCTGACTATGCTCTTGGTGCTGTTCTCAGTCAGCGCGACGACGAAGGCCTCCTCCACCCCGTGGCCTTCTACTCCCGGAAGCTGCTCGATGCAGAAATGAATTATCAAATCTATGATAAGGAACTTCTCGCCATCGTCGCAGCCTTCAAACAATGGAGACACTACCTCGAGTTCTCCTCCCAAGCCACCGAGGTCGTCACCGACCACAAGAACCTCGAATACTTCCAGACCTCCCGCAACCTCAGCCGTCGCCAAGTCCGTTGGTCCGAGATCCTTGGCGATTACAACTTCGTCATCAGGTATCGACCCGGAACCCTCAACAATGCCGCCGACGCCCTCTCCCGCAAGGACAAGTTCCCTAAGGAGGGGGGTGACTCCCGTAGCTCCCCGAACACCCAGACCCTGCTGCCACCAAAACTCTTCGTTTCCGCCCTCCGAGCTGTTCCTGTTGCCCCCGAGTCCGAGGATATCGCCGTCCTCATCAAGTCAAGCCTCAAGAAGGACTCTACCTTTGGTCCGATCCTGTCCCAAGTCCTCAAGAATCCTGCCTCCTGTCCCGGCTACTCCGTCGACAACGACCTTCTGCTCTTTGAAGGTCTCGTCTGCGTCCCCGATGTCCCCGAGCTCAAGCGCAAGATCCTCGTCGAGTGCCACGACTCGCCGACTGCCGGCCACTTCGGCGTCGCCAAGACCTTCGAGCTCGTCTCCCGGACCTTCCACTGGCCGACCATGCGTCGTTACATCAAGGAGTATGTCTCCGGATGCGACACCTGCCAGCGGAACAAGCACTCCCGTCACAAGCCCTACGGACTCCTTGCCTCGCTCCCTGTTCCCGATCGCCCTTGGTCCTCAGTCTCGGTCGACTTCATCACCCAGCTTCCCGAGTCCTCTGGACACACAGCCATCTGTGTGTTTGTCGACCGCTTCACCAAGATGGCCCACTTCGTCCCGTCAAGCAACGAGGCCAACGCCGAGGACACTGCTCGGATGTTTGTCGAGCACGTCTTCACCAAGCACGGTCTTCCAGACGATATCGTCTCAGACCGAGGATCTACCTTTGCCTCCAAGTTCTTCCAAGCCGTCCTGACCCGCCTCAAGATCAAGCACAAGATGTCGACTGCCTTCCATCCGCAGACCGACGGCCAGACCGAGCGGGTCAACGCCATCCTCGAGCAGTACCTCCGCTGCTTCATCAACTTCCAGCAAGACGACTGGGCCCAGCTCCTCCCTCACGCCGAATTCACCTACAACAACACCTCTCAAGCAACCCTCGGCTGCTCCCCCTTCTTTGCCTACACCGGCTACCACCCTCGTTTTTCCGTCGCCCTTCCCCGCACCACCAAGAATGCCTCCGTCGCCGACGATCAAGCCCGAGCCATTCACTCCCTCCACGATGAACTCAAGTTCAACATCGCCCTCGCCCAGGACTCCCAAGCCAAGTTCTACGACCCCGGCCACTCCCCTTCCCCTCCGTTCAAGGTTGGAGACCGAGTCTGGCTCTCCGCCAAGAACATCAAGACCCAGCGACCCACGGCCAAGCTCGACCACACCAAGCTTGGGCCGTTCAAGATCGTCGCTCAAGTCGGTTCCCGCGCTTTCAAGTTGGACTTGTCCTCGTCCATGCGCATTCATCCTGTCTTCCACGTCTCCCTGCTCGAGCCTGCCGCCGACGACAAGATCCCAGGTCGAACGATTCCGCCCCCTCCACCCATCCAAGTCGACGGCCACGACGAATGGGAAGTCGAACAGATCCTGGACTCCAGGCTGTTCCGAGGTAAGCTCCAGTATCTTGTGCACTGGCGTGGCTACACGGTGATGGATTGCACCTGGGAGCCCGCCAGCAATCTTGCACATTGTCCGGAGCCTGTCGCTGCCTACCACTCCTCTCATCCCTCGAAGCCTGGCCCTCTCGGAGCTCGGGCCTTGAGAGGGGGGTAGTGTCATGAACACCCTCTGCCTTTGCCCTCTTCCTTCCTTTACCCTTGCCCTTTCCTTTCTGTTTGCCTGTCTTAGTGCTTTCCCTTCCTTCTGTTTGTTTGTTTCCCGCGCTGTGCTGCCTTGTTGTCTTACCGCAAGCACGCGCGCTGCCTGTGTTCCGTTCCCGCTCCCTTGCTGTTGGTCATGGGTTACGCCCACGACGCCGCCTCGACGCCGCCTGACGCCTTGGCGCCGCCAAGCCGCCGCCACTGACGCCCGCTGACTCACGGATCCCGAGTCACGGCCGCCACCTGCTTCGCTCGCTGCTTCGCCCTCCCCGCCGCTGCTTCGCTCCTGCCCCCTCGCTCTGCAGCGTCGATCCTTGGCGCTCGCATAAATAGCCCTCCGACCAGCCTCTGTCTTTTGCCTTCGTCTTGCCACTTTGTATTTTTAGTATCCTAAGCCTTGGATCTAGAATAAAACTTTGGCTTCACACTTGACACTCTGTGTCCCAGTCCAGTCCCCGCTCCTCTCCCTACGTTCGAGTCTTGCATTAGGACTCTTGCGCACTTCCCTGCTTGCCCCGTTGTCCAGTCTTGACAGTCGCTTCCTTCAATGTCTGTGGCATCAACGTCAACGACGTTGAACTCAAGAACCTCATCGACACCAACGACATCGACTTTGTCGGTGTCCAAGAAACCCTCGCCGACCTCGAACCCCGCAGCCCTCTCTGTGGCTATGCCGTCAAGGTCCCTGGTCCCCGTTGCCGCGCCGGTAGAGGCATCGCCATCCTCTACAACCCGGCCAGGATCGACCCGCACGACTTCACCAACATTGAAGTCAGCGACAAGGGCGACGCCATGTGGGTGACATACAAACACGTCATCCACATCGGCAACTTCTACCTGTCCCCGAGCCTCAAGCTGGACGACTACCGCGAGGCCCTCCAGTCGATCCACACCAAGGCCGCCCTCCCCGACGCCCAGGTCATTGTGGTGGGTGACTTCAATGCCCACCTCAGTGCCCTGAGCGGACTGCCCACGCCGCTCCGTGGCAGGGAGAAGATCCTCGAGGACACTGTCTCCCGCGCCGGTCTCCGCGTTGTGCCTCCAGCTGTGATCCCGACCCACACCCGGCAGCGGGGTCCCAGCTGGACAACGATCGACTACATCTTTGTGTCGCATCGCCAGGCCAACAACGACCCGCTGCTGCAGGTCGACACTGCCGGTGCCTTCCGTGGCCAGTCCGACCACTTCCCCATCTGGGCGACTCTGCGGGTACAGCCAAAGTACTACCCAAAGGTCGACCAATGGCAGTGGAAGATCGCCCAGCTCGAGGATCCTGCCGTCCGCGCCCAGTACCTCTTGGCGCTGCTGGACGAGCGCGAACGCGGTCTGCAGCGCATCCAGGCTGCACTCCGGCCAATCTCAAGGGGATCGGTCATTCCGATCTCGGAGAGTGCGGCCCAGGACTGCATCGACCGCGCCTGGTCCATCATGATCGCCCTGATCACCACCGCTGCCGACTCCACCATCGGCAAGGCTTCCATCAAGACCGTCTGGAAGGACCCGGCCCTGATCCCCGAGATGCGGCAGCTTCGCGAGAGGCGCCGCGATCTCATCTACCAGCTCAAGTTGCCCGGGCTCTCCCTCCGCGTCGCCGAGGACAAGCGCGCCGAACTCCGCGCTGTCCGCAAACAAGAAAAGAACCTCATCGTCCAGTCCCGCCGAGCAGCCGAGACCCTGGCCATGAACAAGCTGCACTCCCTCAACGCTTCCGAGGTCGCCAAGTCCCTGGCCGCCATGAAGAAGCGCAAGGAGCTCGACGACGCCTTCCACTTTGACAACTCGGACGAGGCCCTCGAGCGACTTGTGGTCCACTACGGCAAGGTCTCCTCGCACTCCCAGGACACCCCCGGTGCCGCCTTTGACCGGACCGTCGGCCCAAGACCCCTGGACACTGTTCCGCGCCTGCTCCCCGAGGACCGCTCCATTCCCCGATTGTCGTCGGACGAGGTGGCCGATGCCATCGTCAAGTCCCCCAAGCGCAAGTCTTCCGGCCCGGACAAGATCAAGGCCGAGATGCTGCACCCTGTCGCTCCCGTGGTCGCTCCCTGGCTCCGGGCCATCCTGCTGGCCGCCCTCAAGGCCTCCGTCGTCCCGACCGAGTGGAACACTGTCCTGATCCACCCGGTCTACAAGAACAAGGGTTCGATCCTCGATCCGGCCATGTACCGGCCCATCGGGTTGACCCAGGTCCTCCGCAAGATCGCCGAGCGAGTCCTGCTGCCGTTCCTCACCCGCGAGATCGGCATCATGGACATTGCCCAGGGAGGCTTCCGCCCGGACCGAGGCACCCTCGACCAGGTGTACTCGCTCGACGCTCTTGTCCGCATGAACAAGATCCGCGACGACGAGTACAGCCTGGTCTTCCTCGACATCAAGGCCGCCTACGACACTGTCTGGCGGGAGCGCCTCTGGGACAAGATCGCCACCCGAGGTGCTGGTCCGGTCGCCGTCGGGGTCCTCAGGGCCATGTTCGACCGCACTCTTGTCCGCGTCGCCAGCAAGGGCCGCACGTCGCAGCCTGTGTGGCTGCAGAAGGGTCTCATCCAAGGCTCGGTCCTGAGTCCCCTTCTGTTCAGTGCCCACATTGACGACCTGCCTGGACTGCTCCGAGCCGAGGACGGACTTGTGCTTGCCTCGAGTCGCCACCACCGTCTCCGGGTCAACTCGCTCTGGTTTGCCGATGACGGTGTCCTCATCTGTCCGGCTGGCCGCACCCAGGCCATGCTGGATATCTGCGAACGCCACAGCATCGACAACCGGTACCGCTTCTCGCCTCCCAAGTGCGAGGTGCTGTACTCGGCCTGCAACGTCGACCAGCTCCATCCCGCCAAGCTGTACGGCACCGAGCTGCCCAAGGTCCTCCAGTTCCGCTACCTCGGTGTCATGGTCGACATTGACGGATTCCGCCCGGACCTCCAGTTCGACAAGCTCCTCCGCAAGGTCCACATGGTCACCGACACCGTGGTTGGACTCGGCATCACCCTCGGCAAGGTCTCGGCCAAGACCATCACCCAGGTCTACAAGACCTTTGTGCGGCCGACCCTCGAATACGGGATGGCCATGGACATCCCCGACCCAGCTCTGCGCGACCGCCTCGACGACGCCCAGATGACGGCCCTCCGCACCATGTTCCGCGTCGGCCCCGGCACTCCCGTCGGTGCCATGCACCTCAACTGCGGCCTTCCCAAGATGTCGGTCCGTGTCAAGATGCTGGCCCTGCAGAACTGGGCCCGCTGGGACGACCAAGTCTCTGACGGCGACAAGATGCTGTCGATGATCCTGCGCAACAAGATCATTGCGCCCTACCACCCCGACCAGTTCCTCGGCCAAGGAGTCCGAGCCGATCCGCACTGGGCCATGGTGGTCCGCCGACAAGAGGCCGACCACTCCCTCACGGCCACGGAGATCTACCGAGGCAAGACCCGACACCAGCCGCCGCCGCCCGGACCGCCCCGACCCCAGCCCGTCCCGATCAAGACCCTCATCTTCGAGGACCACATGAAGAACGGCTTCGACCGCTCCAAGCAGCTCACCGCCGCCTGCACCCCGTCGACCAAGATGTCGGGACTCTGGGAGGCTCGCGGGTACCAAGGATCCATGATCATGCTCATGTTCATGGTCCGATGGCGACTCGGTGCTCTCCCAGGCCACTTCAGATTTGGCTACCGCAAGTGCAAGAACCTGGCTCGACACGGATCCGGGATCGACTTGACCAGGACCCACGCACAGCAGTGTGTGGATCCGCATCAAGTCCTGGTCCGCAAGGTCGCAGCCCTCAAGACGGCCCACCCGACTTGGGTGGAAAGTGGTATAGCCGGAGTGGGACCAGTGGACAAGCTGCTGGACCTGCTCAGTTTCGATCGCACTCCCCCTCGCAGTCGCACCCCTCCCGCACTTGGATCACTTGCTGCTCATGTACCCGCTCCCCGCACTGCCTTCCGAGCATTCGCACTTGGTGCACACCCAGCACCACCACCCACTCCCACACCCAGTGTAGTCCCACCCTTGCAGTCTCTCCCTGCACCCTCATCACAGCGTAGTATAGTGTCAGCACTTGTCATTCCTCCACCCCGACCCCCCCTCGATCCTGCTGTTCCCTTGTGGGAACTGCTCGAAAATGTGTTCACCCGCTTGGTCTCAGACCTTGTGGGCAGCTGAGGCAGCACTAGGCTGCAACAGGAGTAAATAGGCTTGCCTGTGTACTCAACGTGCCGGGGTACCAACCTGTTGGACCTGATGGCTTGTCTTCTTGAATAAAGTTGACTATAGTAACAAAAAAAAAAAAAAAATAGCAGATGCTATGCAATTTCTTTTTCTTCCCCCCCCCTGTTGTGCTCGTCGCTAGCCCACTGATCGGCAAAATACAATTGTGTGGTTGAGTTTGTTACGCTCAAAAGCTCACAGATTGTGTGCTTTTTGTTGATCAGGCGAATCTAAAGATTTTCGCGAAACCTAGTGTTTCTCCAATGGATTGCCTTGCGTTGTGGGTCAGTCTCCAATAACCCGCACGTCCGTCATCTCTACTTCCTGCGCTGTCTCGGACTGAGAGCAAGCGTGACCAGGAAAGAAAAAGACTAGTCTGCCTTTGGACCTTTAGACCCTTGAAAAGGGGGGGCCCTCGCCAGACGTGGACTCGGATCTAGAAACACTTTGCAGACTCACGGCCTTCCATTTGGTTAACAACCGTTGCCAATCTTCAATGTGTTTTCCTAGCGAGTGCTATCTGCAAACAGTCGCAGAGAATTGCTGAAATTCTCTAGACGTTTGCACAAAGACCCACTTCGGAGTGGATTGCTATCCCAGGCTCTGCTCGCGATAGGAGCGAACCATGACATGGCTTAATCCACAAGACTGGTTTCATGTTAAACTGTTACCCATAGGGTAGCAATACACACTACATCAGGCTTTACAGGAGCTGTCGCACAGGTGCCGAGGGAAAGAGAGAAAAAAAAAGATTAGCGCGGCCGAGCCGGCTGTTCTGATTTTCTCTCCCCTCTCTGCCCAATCTTGCTGTCGTCCTGATTGAACTCGACGCTCAAGCGAGATCGTTGTGTGGCTGTCGGTGAAGCTGGTGCTGTCACCTAGATCCACCCAACAAATCTAGCTATGTTGTCCCCGAGGTTTGTTGTGAGCATCACTTGGTGGCTGCTATGGATTTTCTCGAATTAGGATTCCTAACGAGAAACGCGCTCGCCAAAGAGA